>NC_057799.1:125400225-125408775 GCF_018294505.1 Triticum aestivum
AATAAATAAATAAATAAAAATAATTTTAATTAATTAAATAAATAAATTAATTAAGTTAATTAATCCTGTTTAATTTAATTAAATAATAATTAATTAGTTAAATCCTAATTAATCTAAATAGTGAATGACAGGTGGGTCCCACTGGACCCACATGTCAGTTTGACTTAGTCAACCCCTGTTGACTGCTGATGTCAGCATGACATCATGCTGATGTCATTAATCCAAATTTCGAATTAAATTAAATAATTAATTAAATTCCAGAAATTAATAAAACCTTTAGAAAATCATATCTTTTAATCCGTAACTCGGATTAAAATGTTTTCTATATGAAAGTTGCTCAGAACGACGAGACGAATCCGAATACGCAGTCCGTTCGTCCACCACACCTCCCTAACCTATCGAACTAGCAACTTTCCCCCTCCGGTCCATCTGTCCGAAAACGCGAAACATCGGGAATACCTCCCGGATGTTCCCCCCTTCACCGGTACCACCTACTGTCGCGTTAGGACACCCCTAGCACCGCTCATTGACATGTCACGCATCGTCATGCTTATGTTTGCATTGTATTTACTGTTTCTTCCCCCTCTTCTCTCCGGTAGACTACGAGACCGACACTGCTGCTGCCCAGTTCGACTACGGAGTCGACGACCCCTCCTACTTGCTAGAGCAACCAGGCAAGCCCCCCCTCCCTTGATCACCAGATATCGCCTACTCTACTCTCTACTACTTGCATTAGAGTAGTGAAGCATGTTACTGCTTTCGATTAATCCTATTCTGTTGCATAGCCTGACATTGTTGCTACAGTTGTTCCCCTTACCTGCTATCCTACTGCTTAGTCTAGGATGCTAGATTTCCATCAGTGGCCCTACATTCTTGTCCGTCTGCTGTGCTATACTATCGGGCCGTGATCACCTGGGCGGTGAACACGGGCATATATTTATATACCATATACATGACACATGTGATGATTAAAGTCGGGTCGGCTCGTAGGAGTACCCGCAAGTGGATCTTTGTGGCGGAGCGACAGGGCAGGTTGAGACCGCCTAGGTGAGAGGTGGGCCTGGCCCTGGTCGGTGTTCGCGGATACTTAACACGCTTAACGAGATCTTGGTATTTGATCTAAGTCTGGCCATTTGGTCTATACGCACTAACCATCTACGTGGGAGTAGTTATGGGTATCCCGATGTCGTGGTATCAGCCGAAGCCTTCTTGACGTCAGCGACTGAGTGGCGCGCGCCGGATTGGACTGGAACGCCACTAGGCTAGGTCTGCTTCCGGCCGCGTACGCAACGTGCAGGTGTGCATAGGGCGATGGGCCCAGACCCCTGCGCGCATAGGGTTAGACCGGCGTGCTGACCTCTCTGTTGTGCTTAGGTGGGGCTGCGACGTGTTGATCTTACGAGGCCGGGCATGACCCAGGAAAGTGTGTCCGGCCAATTGGGATCGAGCGTGTTGGGTTATGTGGTGCACCCCTGCAGGGAAGTTTATCTATTCGAATAGCCGTGTCCCTCGGTAAAAGGACGACCCGGAGTTGTACCTTGAGCTTATGACAACTAGAACTGGATACTGAATAAAATACACCCTTCCAAGTGCCAGATACAACCCGGTGATCGCTCTCTAACAGGGTGACGAGGACGGGATCGCCGGGTAGGATTATGCTATGCGATGCTACTTGGAGGACTTCAATCTACTCTCTTCTACATGCTGCAAGATGGAGATGTCCAGAAGCGTAGTCTTCGACAGGACTAGCTATCCCCCTCTTATTCCGGCATTCTGCAGTTCAGTCCACTGATATGCCTCTTTACACATATACCCATGCATATGTAGTGTAGCTCCTTGCTTGCGAGTACTTTGGATGAGTACTCACGGTTGCTTTTCTCCCTCTTTTCCCCTTTCTATATCGGATTGTCGCAATCAGATGTTGGAGTTCAGGAGCCAGACGCCACCGTCGACGACGACACCTACGACACTGGAGGTGCCTACTACTACGTGCAGGCCGCTGACGACGACCAGGAGTAGTTAGGAGGTCCCAGGCAGGAGGCCTTGCCTTTTCGATCGTTGCTACTTTTGTGCTAGCCTTCTTAAGGCAAACTTGTTTAACTTATGTCTGTACTCAGATATTGTTGCTTCCGCTGACTCGTCTATGATCGAGCACTTGTATTCGAGCCCTCGAGGCCCCTGGCTTGTATTATAATGCTTGTATGACTTATTTATGTTTTAGAGTTGTGTTGTGATATCTTCCCGTGAGTCCCTGATCGTGATCGTACACATTTGCGTGCATGATTAGTGTACGGTCAAACCGGGGGCGTCACAAGTTGGTATCAGAGCCGACTGCCTGTAGGAACCCCCTTCCACACTCCTTGGCCGAAGTCGAGTCTAGTCATTGCAAAACTTTTACTAACATGGCTGTGCGGCTTACGGGCCCACGTCGCCATTGGGTGGTACTAGGATCTTTTACTCCTCGACCTTTACTCTGGGACTCTGAACTCTCTTCTACTCGGGTTAAACGAATTTACTAACTCTAACACTAGGATCCCGTGACCGCGTTCACCCCAAAGATGGATGAACCATAGATGTTTCTTAGAATAGTATTTTGAACCATTCACACACTGTCATTTGACTCCTTTGAAACGTCTTTGCTTTCAGATGGAACCCACGAGGCAGGTTGTTCGCCACACGATGGCCATTGGTGCCTCGGGATCACCTGCGGTGCTAGCTGAGATGATGACCTATCTGGGTTATCGCTGGCACCCTGAGTTCACCGTCTACGAGGAGTTCCAGGACTTTAACCAGGAGCAGTACCATGCCATCGTCCACCTCTACTCTCGGGAGTACGACTCCACTACTGTGCTGCACACCGCACATGGTGTTGGTTCGATATGGCTGTCCACGATGCAGCCTATGCTGCTCTGACACGTCTTCGTGGAGAGTATCAGGAGTTGGACACCTCCCCTTTCAGGCACATTGCTATCGCCTCTGATGTTGGTACGGAGGGATACTATACTGCTGCCTACTCCACTGTCACCCGGGAGCCCTTCTACCATCAGCACCTGGTTCTGCATGCTGATGGGCTGGATCGAGCTAACCGAGCTCTTCACCACGAGATGTACACCACCCGTCAGCACCTTTACCGTGCTCTGACGCTACTGCACCCCTTTGTCCGGTCTGGACAGGTACCGCGTGCTGCGATCTACCCAGCCAGGACCGTGATGCCCCACGGTGTCGGTTGGCCAGAGGTGGGAGGCTACTCTCCCGCACTTGGTCCTTTTTCTGCCACCTGAGCACCGGGCTCTACACCTGAGTATCCGCGGCCCCCAGTCTGCTGACGTGGAGGATTATCCGTTACCTCACTACCAGCTGTCGGGCTACGATTACCTCCACAGTACCTCTTGGGACTGATGTAGGCTTGCTTGTAGTATTAGTTGCAGTCGCCGCGAGCCTGTGTGCCGCCTATGATGTTTTAGTCTATGTACTGAACTCTATGTACTGAACTCTATGCATGGCCCCTTTTGTAAGTTATGCCGACTACTATGTAGTAGCTATCGTGCTCCATTCATTGTGCATGTTTCATCATGAATGATTCTTGTCATTGCAAATTTTCTCAATGCTGAACTACCCCTGTTATATATTAGCAGGATGGTTAGACCAGGTGGTCGTGGTCGTGGTGGCGATGCCCCACCACCACCTGAGTACATGGCTGGTATGATCCAACAGTTTGAACTGAACCGCCAATTCATGGAAAATATGATGGCTCAGTTTCCTCGCCCCAATATGAACCAACAGCCAGCTCAAGTGACTCTTCAAGATTTCATACGCCTCAACCCAACCATCTACCGCAGCTCAACTCAGCCCCTGGATGCTGATGACTGGCTCCGTGACATCACCTATGAGTTGGAGTCTGCTGATGTAGCCCCTGCCAGCTATGTCAATTTTGCTTCCTTCTTCTTGAAGGGACCCGCAGCTCAATGGTGGGACAGCCACAGGCGTACTCTGCCAGCTGGAACAATCATCACCTGGCCAGACTTCCAAGCTGCTTTCCGTGCCCGCTTCATTCCTCAGGGAGTCATGGACCGGAAGAAGCGTGAGTTCCGCAACCTCACCCAAGGCAACAAAACTGTCGAAGCTTATCAGCGGGAGTTTCTGGACTTGTCCCGCTATGCTGAAGAAGACATTGCAACTGATGCACGCAGACAGGAGAAGTTCCGTGATGGCCTTCAAGCTGACATCAAGCTCGCACTTCTAGTGCATGACTTTGCTGATTTCGCCACCTTGGTGAACAAGGCCATCAATGTTGAAACTGGTCTGCAGGAATACCAGAGCTCACACAGGCGCAACCGTCACACGGGCTCATCTTCGGGCCCGCCCTCACAGAAGCGTAAGATATGGATCCCGAACAGCATGTATCGTCCAAATGCTTCTGCCCCAAAGCAGACCTATGCTGCCCCTCGTCTGCCTACACCACCGTCCAGGCAGTCAAGACTTCCAGCTCCACCATCCCAAGCTCCTGTTCCCACTCCGAATAATGGCTTGTGCTTCAGGTGTGGTCAACCAGGGCACCGTGCTAAAGAATGCAACCAGAACCAGAATCAACTGGCCCTTCCAGCAACTGGCCGTGGTAACAATCAGCCCCGCAACAACAATGCTAAGTCTTATGGTCGTGCTCATGCCAACCACGTTGATCTCAACGAAGCTCAAGACCAGCCTGCTACTGTGATGGGTACACTCCTCGTAAATTCAGTACCAGCATCCGTTTTATTTGATACAGGTGCATCGCATTCATTCATGTCAGAAGATTTTGCATACAAGCACGACGTTAAATGCGAGGAGATGAACACCTCTGTATTGGTCAAAACCCCCGTGGGACAGTGTCAAACCTCCTTGGTTGGCATCGATGTCCCCGTGGAAATCGAAGGGCTGGAATTCTATGCCTCTCCCATTATCCTAAAGACGTCTAACATCGACCTCATCTTGGGTATGGATTGGTTGAAAGCGCATACTGCTTCTATAGTTTGCGCCACTAAAACCGTCCATCTGCTACACCCTTCAGATGAAATAGTTGCTTACCAAGCTAATCTGGTGCAAAATGCTGAGGCAAGGCTCTATGCATTGAATGCATTGAACGCTGCACCACTCGAGGGCATTGAAAATATTCCCGTCGTGCGTGAATTCCTCGACGTCTTCCCTGAAGAACTTCCAGGGATTCCCCCTGCTAGAGCTGTCGAATTCATCATCAACTTGAAACCAGGCACCACTCCTATAGCCAAGCGACCCTACAAAATGCCGCCGCATGAACTCCTTGAGCTTAAGGAGGAAATCGACAAGTCTCTTCGCAAAGGATTCATTCGCCCAAGTTGCTCTCCTTGGGGAGCACCTTCTCTCTTTGTCAAGAAGAAGGATGGGACAAACCGGTTAGTTCAAGACTACCGTCCTATAAACCAAGCTACCATTCAGAATAAATACCCTCTTCCTCGGATCAATGATCTGTATGATCAACTGGCGGGTTCGTCAGTGTTCTCTAAGCTCGACTTGAGGTTGGGCTACCACCAGATCCGTGTTCGCGAAGAGGATATCCCAAAGACCGCCTTCGTGACTCGCTATGGTTCATACGAGTACACCGTCATGTCTTTCGGTTTAACCAATGCTCCAGCCACCTTCTCTCGTCTGATGAACTACATATTCATGGATTACCTCGACAAGTTCGTCGTGGTTTATCTGGATGATATCCTGATATTTTCCAAGAACGAAGAAGAACATGCTGAACATCTTCGTCTTGTGCTAGAAAAGCTACGAGAACATCAACTATATGCCAAGTTCTCTAAATGTGAATTTTGGCTACCCGAAGTAACCTATCTCGGGCATGTCATCTCTAAGGATGGTATTGCCGTCAACCCCGAGCGAGTTCAGGCTATTCTTGATTGGACTCCTCCCAAGAACGTTAAGCAAGTCAGAAGTTTTCTCGGTCTCGCCAGCTATTGCCGTCGATTTGTCGAGAACTTCTCTAAGATCGCCAGGCCTCTGACTACCCTGTTGCATAAGGGTGTCAAGTTCCAATGGACAGACAAATGTCAGGAAAGTTTCCAAGCACTCAAAGACAAGTTGACTTCTGCCCCAGTTCTAGCTCCACCTGATACTAAGAAGGACTTCGTCATCTATTGCGACGCTTCCCGTCAAGGATTAGGCTGTGTCCTAATGCAAGACCGCAAAGTGATTGCTTATGCCTCTCGACAATTGCGCCCTCACGAAGAGAACTACCCAGTTCACGACCTCGAACTTGCTGCTGTCATTCATGCGCTGAAGCAGTGGCGACATTACCTTCTCGGTAATCGTTGCGAGATCTTCACTGACCACCAAAGTCTGAAGTATCTGTTTACTCAGCCAGATCTGAACCTCCGTCAGCACAGATGGATGGAGCTGGTTGCAGACATTGACTTGGGTATTTCCTATACTCCAGGCAAGGCTAATGTAATGGCTGATGCCTTGAGCCGCAAGTCTTACTGCAACCACCTCCAGGTTCATAAAGTTCAGCCCTCGCTTGTTGAAGAATTCAGGAAGCTGAACCTCCATATTGTTCCTCCGGGTGCACTCGCTCCCCCTCCTAAACAATTTGGCAAGGTGAACCTCCACGTTGTTACCCAGGGTTCCCTCAATACCCTAGTTGCTAAACCAGATCTCGAGGACAGCATCAAAAGGCTACAGGGGTATGACTCTGAAGCCCACAAGATTAAGCGCTACCTCGCAGAAGGAAAGCCCTCATTCTTCACCATTTCTGAAGATGGCACCCTATACTTCAAGGGCCGCCTAGTGGTGCCATGTGCAGAGAAAAACCTGGATATGACACAGGAAGTTATGAAAGAAGCTCATGATACGCCTCTGTGTATCCATCCTGGTAGTACAAAGATGTATCAAGATATCCGTCAGAGATTCTGGTGGACTAATATGAAGCAAGACATTGCTCGTTATGTTGCTGAGTGTGACGTTTGCCGTCGTATCAAAGCAGAACATCAAAGGCCTGCTGGAACTCTGCAACCTATCTCTATTCCTGAATGGAAATGGGACCATGTTGAGATGGACTTCGTCACTGGATTTCCCAAATCGCAGAAAGGTAATGATGCTATTCTTGTCGTCATTGACCGGCTTTCCAAAGTTGCACATTTTCTGGCGGTCAAAGAAACGATCACTGCTAGCCAGTTGGCAACGCTCTATATGTCCAGGATTGTTTCACTCCACGGTATTCCATTGGTTATCAGCTCAGACCGTGGCAGCTTATTCACTTCAAGATTCTGGGCAAGTTTCCAAGAAGCAATGGGAACTCATCTGTCATTCAGTACTGCGTTTCATCCTCAATCGCAAGGACAAGTTGAACGCGTCAACCAAGTTCGCGAAGACATGCTTCGAGCTTGCGTTATTTCCTTCGGCAAGAAATGGGAGGAATCTCTCCCGTATGCTGAGTTCTCTTATAATAATAGCTATCAAGCTAGTCTGAAGATGGCCCCCTTCGAAGTGTTATATGGACGAAAGTGCCGAACCCCTCTGAACTGGTCAGAAACTGGGGAACGTCCACTCTTCGGTCCGGATATTATCCAAGATGCCGAAGAACAAGTCCGCATTATTCGCGAGAATCTCAAGACTGCTCAGTCACGTCAGAAGAGTCAGTATGACCGTCATCATAAAGACATGGTCTATCAACCTGGCGAAAAGGCTTATCTTCGAGTCACACCTATGAAGGGTGCTCACCGCTTCGGGATCAAGGGCAAACTAGCTCCTCGCTATATTGGCCCATTCACTATTCTCGAAAGGCGTGGAAAAGTGGCATACCAACTGGAACTACCGCCGAACCTTTCTCAGGTTCACTATGTGTTCCATGTGTCACAGCTCCACCGTTGCTTCAAGGATCCAATCCGAGCGGTGGATCACGAAGTGCTCGAATTGCAGCAAGACCTCTCCTATAAGGAGCATCCGGTCCGCATTCTCGACCAAGCTGAACGCCGTACACGTCAGAAGGCGATCAAGTTTCTCAAAGTCCAGTGGTCGCACCATTCTGAAGATGAGGCCACTTGGGAACGAGAGGATCGTCTGCGCGAAGAATACCCCGCACTGTTTCCTTCTACCTCCTAAATCTCGGGACGAGATTTCTTGTAGTGGAGGAGATTTGTAACACCCTGAGAATCATGCTACAGTAACTCCCTGTGATTAAGCTAATCATGTTGCTAAACAGGGCTTGATCACATTTGAACCACACCCTTGTCAAACTCCTAGTTCAAACTTCAAACATAATTAAAGTGGAAAATAAAAGTTTTCAAAAATTCAAACAGAAATGTTCAGTGGGTGCCAAATATTACACTGGTAATTATGGTGGAGAAAACACATTTTTATAAAATATCTAAATACTTTAAATGAAATAAACAGAAAAGGAAATAAACAAATAAAAGAAAAGGCAAAACAAAACAGAAAACAGAACAAAAAAAAAAGAACAAAAGCCCCCCCCACTGGACCTGGCCCAACTGGGCCACCCCAGGCCCAGCCGGCCGGCCCAAACCCCCCTCACCTTAT
>NC_057799.1:125412451-125414994 GCF_018294505.1 Triticum aestivum
GGTTGCTTTTCTCCCTCTTTTCCCCTTTCTATATCGGATTGTCGCAATCAGATGTTGGAGTTCAGGAGCCAGACGCCACCGTCGACGACGACACCTACGACACTGGAGGTGCCTACTACTACGTGCAGGCCGCTGACGACGACCAGGAGTAGTTAGGAGGTCCCAGGCAGGAGGCCTTGCCTTTTCGATCGTTGCTACTTTTGTGCTAGCCTTCTTAAGGCAAACTTGTTTAACTTATGTCTGTACTCAGATATTGTTGCTTCCGCTGACTCGTCTATGATCGAGCACTTGTATTCGAGCCCTCGAGGCCCCTGGCTTGTATTATAATGCTTGTATGACTTATTTATGTTTTAGAGTTGTGTTGTGATATCTTCCCGTGAGTCCCTGATCGTGATCGTACACATTTGCGTGCATGATTAGTGTACGGTCAAACCGGGGGCGTCACAAGCCACCTTACCACCCTCAACGCGGCCGCTCGAACTGTCGAGCTTGACTCGAGTCAGAATCGAGAGCGTTGCCAATTGCGGAAGGATACCCTGCCGTTCTTGACGCGGCCGCTTGAGTTGCTGAGCAGACTCGAAACAGAGCAAGGGCGTTGCCAATAGCGGAAGGGCCCCTTTGCGTGTAGGTTTTCCATACATAGGGCTGGACCTTCAAGGACAATAGCCTTATATATAAAGAGAAATTGCTTAAAGTTTCGCATGACTTAGCTTTTCTGTCATCACACGGGCGTCCATCGCATCTGCAGATGGTGCCGTCAGGCTCGGTCGTCTTCTTCCCTGGGACGACGGCCACGATGAAGTCGCCGCTCTGACCAGACCAGATTTCCAACCCTGCGCCCCCTACCTGGCGCGCCAAAGATGTCGGGGGAAATCGACACCTATGGAATCACTGGGATCCCTTCTACGGTTGGCGGGCGCGGAGTTGTGCAAAGAGCGGGTCTGACAGGAAGCACACGGATCGTTTACCCAGGTTCGGGCCGCGAAGATGCGTAATACCCTAGTCCTACTTTGGTGGATGTATTTGAGTTTCTTGTGTTCTTGAGCTAGCTATGGGGTGCAACTTGCCCAAAAGAACCGAATCCTTCTCTTGGTCGCCTCGGGCCTCCTTTTATAGGGAAAAGGGGTTGCCACAGTGGCACACAGGAGGTCGAAAGGTGTACAGTGGATGAGTCTATCCTCTGGCACCGCTAGACAAACGCATTTAATGCGCTACCGACGTGCCCCTCTCACTTTATCGGGGATGGCAAGGAAGCACGTCCCAGCTGTCGCCGCCTTGCCTGGTTCCGACGCGCGTCCGAGCTGACGAGGCATCATGGCGCCACGTTGGCTGGCTGCTGGGCTGGCGCGGTGGTGGAGCCTTCATGAAGGCCTACATGCCACCACGCAGCTGCTTGTTGGGTTGGTCGTGGAGGCCGCCCGTCGCCACGCAGGTGCTTGCTCACCTGGTTGAGCTGGCAGCTGCATGGGGACTGTGGTGGAGCCTTGGCAGACGTGGGCCTGGCCGTGGCCCCGTAGGTGTCTTCGGCAAGGGCCTTGCCGGGGCCCCGGCAAGGGTCTTGCCGTGGCATCGTGGTCTTCCCCGGCAGGCGTCTTGCCGGGGGTCTCGTGGATTTCCTCGGCTAGGATTCCACCTAGGATCATCGTCTTCTGGTCCTCCTCTGATCTTGTGTGGGTATGATCTTGACGAAGATCTGCATGCCACAACAGAGGTGCCTCCCGAGCCTTGGTTCCAATGTAGTTGGTTGGTGGTGTTGGAACCTGCGGGATCAAGGGTGGCCTGCTCTGCTGGCATTAGGCAAGTTGCCCCGGCAAGGCTCTTGTCGGGGCCGCGGAGGCTGCCCCGACAAGGGTCTTGCCGGGGGAGTCCACCTCGTCCTCTTGCTCTTTTGTGTTCTCCGGTCTTGGCATTTCCTCTGGTCGCCTTGTGCCTTCGGCTTCCCTCCTCTGCCCTGCTTAGTGTGGCCGTGGGCGCGGCTCCGACTGTCCGTGCACAAGTAAAGGGGTAAAAAAGGAGTGCCCCTACCTTTGTACACCGATAGGAGCCCCCGGTCCTGGGCCACACATAAGCGCGACATGTTGTTAGGCCAGGCCCAGAACGGTGTGCGGGCAGGCGGGGCGGGATTTTTACCGCGGTAACTTCTCGTCCGCTGCGCTTCCCCACGACCTGCGTTGAACGCGCGATGTGGAGGGTCATGCGTGATGTGGGGGTCATGCATGGGGCGGTTCCCGCACGCATGCGTCGCATCGCAATTAATGGGAAAAGAGGCGGCCCGCGCCTTCCCCGTAAAAAGGAATAATCGCGGGCGCGCTGCTCATTTACCCTCCGTGCTTTCTCCAATCGCGGAACCCCCGTCCCCTCCTTCCTTCCTCTCAAGCTCTCGCCTTTGTTCGCCGCCGCTGCGCCTCCGTCGTCCTTCCCCCTTCGCCTCTCGCAGCCATGGCACCCAAAACCAGTAAGGACAAGGGAGTGGCCAAGGACGCCGGGGTGGAGGAGCCGCCGGAGAGCGAGTTGGCGGTACAGCGGACGCAGTCCGCCTACTT
>NC_057799.1:125415316-125440791 GCF_018294505.1 Triticum aestivum
TGCTGCTTTCGCCAAAGCCGGCCTGAATCGGTACCCGTTCTTCATCGACTACTTTTCCTGCGGCCTTTGCCCCCCTTCTCTGATTTCTTCAATGATGTCATGCACACCTACGGCTTTCACCTTCTGGATTTTACCCCAAATTCCGTGGCGTGCATGGCTCTTTTTGCGCATCTCTGTGAGGGCTTCGCCGGGGTGCATCCCAACACGGCGCTCTTCCGCCACTACTTCTTCCCTCGGATCCAAAAGGGGGGCGCCATTTCCGGCTGTGTCGCCTGGATCCCAAGGTCCAAGGGGACATACCCGGAGGGCGCTCAGAAGGAGAGGTGGGAGGAGTGGCAGAGCCGGTGGTGCTGGATTGAGGAGGAGGACCCGCAGGAGTTCTGCCAGGTTCACCAGGCGCCGCCGGTTCGCAGAAGCGACTGGAGCAATGTTGACGCCGACGACGCGAAGCTCACGGTCGCCACCACCAGGATTCTTCGCCTCACCGAGGCCGGGCTCACCCTCGAGATGATCGGGGCGGATTTCATCCGCCGCCGAATCGCTCCGCTGCACAACAAGGGGAGGCTGGCCTGGCTCTTCATGAACGCGGCCGACATCATGAGGCTTCGCCCCGGCCTGGACCACAACCTCACGGTGATGGGGCACGCCCACTTCTGCCAGCGGCTCTTCCAGCTCGACGTGAACCACGACGGCAAGGTCGTACGGTCCGGCAAGGCCGCCAAAACCGGCAAGGTTGCCAAGGGGCCCTTGTTTGGGTTGCCAGCGGGGGTGGTCCCGCTGAGCAACAACTCGCGCCGGAACGACATCATTGCCATGATGCCGGAGTTCAACGCGCACGGCCTCGTCCCAAATTGGGCCGAGGCGCCAGAGGATCAAGTGCAGGAGTTCTTTGATACCCTGGAGGAGAAGTACGTCCGCGCCGAGCTGCTGCTTGTTCAGGACACCACCCAGGCGGAGCTGGACTACATCGCCGCCAGGGCGGCGGAGGCAGAGCTCGCCAAGGAGGCCGGCAGCGCCGACGGCATGGAGGACAAGGAATTGGGGGCCGAAGAGGAGAGGGAGCTCGCCCAATGGGCGGAGTCCTCTGGGAGGCCAGCAGTGCTGGCACCGGGGCCCCTCTCATTGAGGATGTGGTCGACGAGTCATCGAAGGAGGAGGTCGACGCTGCCGACCCTCCAGCCACGGGGAGAGGGCGACTCCTGCAACGGGCCAGCTCCGGCGAGCCGGTCCGGCCTGGCAGGGCTGCGCAACCGCAGCAGACCCAGGAGGGGTCCGTGCGCCAGACAAGGGCCGCGGCGGCGAGGAAGTTGGTGAAGGCCGCAGTGGCGAAGAAGAAAGCAACTGACTCTTCTTTGTCCAAGCGTGTTCAGACTCCACCTTCTTCCCCTCCTCCGGCAGACGTCGATGCGGAGGTCGTCTTCGACTTCGGGTCCCTCAACCCAAGGAGGAAGAGGAAGGCAGCAGAGGAGGAGGTGGAGGATGAGTAAGCGTCTTGCTCCCCTTTTTTCTTATCTCCGTCTCCTCAGACTGTGCCGCTTATCTTAACTTGTTTTCATCTTCGCAAGGACGCGGAGACGCTGGCCCAAAGGGTGAAGAGGGACAGGTCCTCGGCGGGCGGCCAGCCCCCGGCAGGCGCTTCCGGTACACCGCTGGTGGTGTTGAGCTGCCCGGACAGCAGCCCCCGACACAGCCCCAGCGTAAGCTCGTCACTCGCCCCTTGTCAACGTGTGTTGGGGGTACGATCCCTCGGTGCTGACCTTGCCGTGATTGCAGGAGGAGGACAGCAGCAGGAGGAGCCACTAAGGGCCACCCCCAACATGCCGCCCCCATCGACCACGCCGCCCCGAGGGGCGTCCTCGGCAAGGTCGCCAAGCACCGAGCCCATGCACACGGAGGAGGAGGAGGAGGCAAACTTGGGCGCTGATGGCTTCACCTCGGCGCTAGATATTGGCGGGGAGGGGGCCTCTTCTTCCCAGCCTGGCACGGGTAAGTCACTCGCCTTCCACCCCTGTTCTTTTTTTCTCTTTTTGAATCTTGGTCTTGGCTTCGCCTCATCCTCTTCTTGATATCCAGATCCTCCCTTGGTGGACCAGGAGGACGTAGACACCGTCATCGAAGATGTCGCCAAGGCCGCCAAGGCGGAGGCCGGGAAGATCGCCGCCGAGGAGGCCGCCAAGGGCGCTGCTGAGGACGCCGCCAAGGGGTCTGCCGGGGAGCCCGGCAGGGCTGCTGCCGAGGAGGTCGACAAGGGGCCCGCCGGGGAGGCCGGCAAGGCCGCTGCCGAGGAGAAGGTGGTTGACGACCAACTTCCTCCTCCACTGCCTCTGGCTCGGGCAGGTACCTGAGGGTGAGCGACGACCTGTTCGTCCACCTCCCGGGAACGGCGAGCACCGAGGCGCCCATCGAGGGGGAGGTGTTTGATAACGAAGTGCTCGCCGCCGCTGGGCTTGAGGTCGTTAACGAGCCGAGTGCCGGTGGTGGCGGTTCCCAGGAAGAGCGGCTCCTCCAGGCCATGAGCGCCAACTTCCAGAAGCTCCAGGTGCTTCACCATGCCCGCCTGGACAAGGCCAAGTCCAGGATGGCAGTGGTGGACAAGGCGGAGGTGGACCTCGAGAAGTGTGTTACTGAGGCGCAGGCTTGGTTCCGCCAGGCCCATAAAGACCCGAAGGCCGCCCAGGACGTGCTGACCGAGCGCCAGCTGAAGCTTGTCATGAAGCAGGCCGACATCAAGAAGGCCCAGGAACTGCCGAAGCAGGAGGCCGCCCAGGCCGAGGCTGCTCAGCACCAGCAGCAGGCCACGCTAAACTCCCAGGAGGAGGACCTTGCCGCGCGGGAGGAGAAGCTCGCTGTGACACTCTGCGGCAAGGATGAGGAGGTCGAGAAGCTTGTCCTGCAGCAGACCCAGGAGCTGGAGCAGAAACACAAGGAGGTGCTCAATGCTCAGACTCAGGCCCACGCTGGCAAGGTGAAGGAGTTGGAGGTGGAGCGGGACGAGCTGAAGAACCAGGTCCTGAAGCTGTCCAAGGAGAAGGACACGTTCAACGGCGCTCTGGTTGAGGCGCAGGGCACAATCCTCAGCAGGGCTAGGCAGCTTTCCGAGGCTAACAACTCCATCAAAGACCTCAAACTGAAGCTGGAGGGTCTCGAGGGGATGCCGTCGGAGACCAAAACCCGGGAGGAGACCCTGACCAAGGATCTGGAGGCCGAGAAGCAGCTGCGAAGGAACGATGCCGCCACCCACAAGGAATACGTGGAGGGCGAAAACCGCTGGCTCGGCCGCCTCGCCGTCGTTGCAGACTGGGCCACCAGGCAGCTGGCTACCATGGGGATGCCGGATGTGAGGTACGCCCCGGAGCCGAACTTGAGTTCCAACTGCAACCTGACCCTGTTCTTCGAGAAGGTTGTTGGTGCCCTGGAGCGGCTTCACTCCAACCGGGCGGCCTCCCTGGCCGATGAGGCCCGGAGGCTTTGCCGGGGTGCCATGACCAAGGTTCTCACCAAGGTGGCGCACTGGAATCCTGACATCGACTTTGACGCCGCGCTGGAGAGCTTGCCGGAGGATGCGGACCTCGCAGCGCTCAAGGAGCGTATCAAGCCCATCATCAGCCGCATCGATGGAATCCAGAGGGTGGAGGGCCAGCGCCGGGATTAGGCACCCCGTTTCTCATTGCCGCTGCAGGTTCATGACCAAGACAATTTCTATCTTTAGTTAGAACCGCGGCAACAACTGATGTAATATAACTCTGCAGCACTTTTGATATTATGCATGCTATCTTCCCGTTTGATCTTCCCTTGTATGTTCACCCTACGTTAATCGGGTAGGCTTGCCGACGCGTATACCCAGGCCGCGGCGCCTTAAGGACGGATCCCCAATGGCCTACCGGGTGTGCTTGCTGCCAGGCGAGCCACCTTACTGCCCTCAACGCGGCCACTCAAACTGTCGAGCTTGACTCGAGTCAGAATCGAGAGCGTTGCCCATTGCGGAAGGCTACCCTGCCGTTCTCGACGCGGCCGCTTGAGCTATTGAGCGGACTCAAAACAGAGCAAGGGCGTTGCCAATAGCGGAAGGGCCCCTTTGCGTGCAGGTTTTCCATACATAGGGCTGGACCTTCGAGGACAATAGCCTTATATATAAAGAGAAATTGCTTAAAGTTTTGCACGACTTAGCTTTTCTGTCATCGCAGGGGCGTCCATCGCATCTGCAGATGGTGCCGTCAGGCTCGGTCGTCTTCTTCCCTGGGACGACGGCCACGATGAAGCCGCTGCTCCGACCAGACCAGATTTTCACAACTGCGCCCCCTACCTGGCGCGCCAAAGATGTCGGGGGAAATCGACACCTATGGAATCACTGGGATCCCTTCTACGGTTGGCAGGCGCGGGGTTGTGCAAAGAGCGGGTCTTACAGGAAGCACACGGATCGTTTACCCAGGTTCGGCCACGAAGATGCGTAATACCCTAGTCCTGCTTTGGTGGATGTATTTGAGTGTTCTTGTGTTCTTGAGCTAGCTACGGGGTGCAACTTGCCCAAAAGATCCGAATCCTTCTCCTGGTCGCCTCGGGCCTCCTTTTATAGGGAAAAGGGGTTGCCACAGTGGCACACAGGAGGTGGAAAGGTGTATAGTGGATGACTCTATCCTCTGGCACTGCCAAACAAACGCATTTAATGCGCTGCCGACGTGCCCCTCTCACTTTATCGGGGATGGCAAGGAAGCACGTCCCAGCTGTCGCCGCCTCGCCTGGTTCCGACGCGCGTCCGAGCTGACGAGGCGTCGTGGCGCCACGTTGGCTGGCTGCTGGGCTGGCGCGGTGGTGGAGCCTTCATGAAGGCCTGCATGCCACCACGCAGGTGCTTGCTGGGTTGGTCATGGAGGCCGCCTGTCGCCACGCGGGTGCTTGCTCACCTGGTTGAGCTGGCAGCTGCATGGGGACGGCGGTGGAGCCTTGGCAGACGCGGGCCTGGTCGTGGCCCCGTAGGTGTCTTCAGCAAGGGCCTTGCCGGGGCCCCAGCAAGGGTCTTGCCGTGGCATCGTGGTCTTCCCCGGCAAGCATCTTGCCGGGGGTCTCGTGGATTTCCTCGGCTAGGATTCCGCCTAGGATCGTCGTCTTCTGGTCCTCATCTGATCTTGTGTGGGTATGATCTTGACGAAGATCTGCATGCCACCACAGAGGCGCCTTCTGAGCCTTGGTTCCAATGTAGTTGGTTGGTGGTGTTGGAACCCGTGGGCTCAAGGGTGTCCTGCTTTGCTGGCATTGGGCAAGTTGCCCCGGCAAGGGTCTTGCCGGGGGAGTCCACCTCGCCCTCTTCCTCTTTTGTGTTATCTGGTCTTGGCGTTGCCTCTAGTCGCCTTGGGCCTTCGGCTTCCCTCCTCTGCCCTGCTTAGTGTGGCCGTGGGCGCGGCTCCGACTGTCCGTGCACAAGTAAATGGGTAAAAAATGAGTGCCCCTACCTTCGTACACTGACAACAGCCCACCTGGTAAGGCAGGCCGCCAGGGCCCCCCGGCGCTGGGTGGTCCATAGCAGGCCCCGCACGCCGATCTAACTGATGGCGCACCTCCCGCCGTCGCTCGATGGTAGTTCGAGCGTCTTCCTGAGCTCGCTCTCGAAGAACTCGACGTTGATCGTAGTGGGTTCGCAGGTCAGACGACGCTGTGGAAACATTGTCACAGGCATCGGCCCGACGGGCCGATGGCTGCTGTCACGGCCGCAGGGGAGGAGAGTGCACCGTGGTCGCAGCGTCCCCGGTCCCCCCACCACCGGCATGCATTGGCTCGACATAACGTCGGCGTGAGGGTCCCATTGGGAGCGGCTCGTCTTTGTTGGCGAAGCCGACAAGGCTTCGGATGGTGGCCCTCCACTCGTCGAGTTTCTCCGTAGTGGGGGGGAGTCGAGGAGAAGTTGCACGCGTGCCAGTGCTTCTGTTCGCGTGGGCGGCGGCGAGAGCTGCATAGACCGCGACGCGCTCCGACTTCTAACTAGGTTAGAGGGGGCTCTGTCACGGTCTCGCGGTCGCACGCCGCTTCCGCCGGCATCCGAGCACGCGTGCCGGCCTGGTGCGTCCTGCGAGTGGCGCACATGGCTCTTTCCGCGGCAGCGCCTGGGTGCTCCGGCATCGCTGTGTCGTTCATCGCTCCCAGGCCGCGGCGCGGGTGCCAGCTGGGGCGCCATAGAGGTGGCCGTGCCGCCCGTGGGTAGCACGGCCCCACCCCCAGACCCAGCGGCGAGTGGCCCGTCGTCTTGGGCCCGTACGACGTCGCTCGCCCGGCTCCGCATGCCAGAGTGTCGTGGATGCTCACGGCGGCGCCTCCGGCGCCATCCGTGGCCACCCCAGGCGATTCGATCGCTATCATCCCCTTCTTCTTGGGGGCTATCGTGATGATGAAGTTGAGGCGTCGACTTCAAAACCGGATTTTCACAGCTTGCGCCCCCTACCTGGCGCGCCAAAGATGTCGGGGGAAACGACACCTATGGGATCACGAAGAATCCCTTTTGCTACGGTTGGCGGGCGCGGGGCTGTGGAAAGAGCGGGATTAGAAGATCAATGCAGGGGGATTATCCAGGTTCGGGCCGGAAGTGATGCGTAATACCCTACTCCTGCTGGTTTATGTTTATCTGGTGTTCTTGGACTAGCTACAAAGCATGCAGGGTCCAAAAAGTCTGAATCCTCTCTCAGTATGCCGCGGGCCTCCTTTTATAGTCAAAGGGGCTGCCACAATGGCACACAGGAGGTGGAAAGTTTGTACAGTAGTCGAGTCTATCTCCTGGCACCGTAGGACAAACACATTTAATGCGCTGCCGACGTGCCCTTCTTACTTTATCGGGGACGACAAGGAAGCTCGTCCCAGCTGTCGCCGCCTCGCCTGGCTTCGACGCGTGCCCGAGCTGACGAGGCGTGTAGTGCCACGCTGGCTGGCTCGCTGCTGAGTTGGCGCGGTGGCAGAGTCTTCACGAAGATCTGCATGCCACCACGCAGGTGCTTATTGAGTTGGCCTGAAAGCCGCACGTCACCACGCAGGTGCCTGCCTAGTTGGTGGGCTGGTAGCTGTGTGGGAACGGCGATGGAGCCTTGGCAGGTGGGGGCCTAGCTGCGTGTAACATCCACGATGCGGCTATATCTCCCACGTGTCGAGGCACGACTTAGAGGCATAACCGCATGGTGATTTTGTCGCAAGGAGGGTCATCTTCACACAATCCCATGTAATGAACAAGAATGGGATAAAGAGTTGGCTTACAATCGCTACTTCACACAATACATAAATAAAAACATACATCATTCAAGATACACACATAGACCGACTACGGTCAAAACCAAATGAAAAGAAGATAACCCCAAATGCTAGATCCCCGATCGTCCCAACTGGGCTCCACTACTGATCAACAGGAAACGAAACAACACAACAAACAAGATCTTCATCGAGCTCCCACTTGAGCTCGGTTGCGTCACCTGCACTGGTATCCTCGGCACCTGCAACTGTTTTGGAAGTATCTGTGAGTCACGAGGACTCAGCAATCTTACACTGACGAGATCAAGACTATTTAAGCTTATGGGTAGGAGAAGGTAGTGAGGTGGAGCTGCAGCAAGCACTAAGCATATATGATGGCTAAACATACGCAAATAAGAGCGAGAAGAGGAGCAACAGAACGGTCGTCAACTAGTAATGATCAAGAAGTGATCCTGAACTCCTACTTACGTCAAACAGAACCCAAAAGCCGTGTTCTCTTCCTGGACTCCGCCGAAAAGAGACCATCACGACTACACACGCGGTTGATGCATTTTAATTAAGTCGAGTGTCAAGTTCTCTACAACCGGATATTAACAAATTCCCATCTGCCACATAACCGCGGGCACGGCTCTCGAAAGTTTATACCCTGCAGGGGTGTTCCAACTTAGCCCGTTATAAGCTCTCACGGTCAACGAAGGATAAACCTTCTCCCGGGAAGACCTGATCAGTCTCAGAATCCCGGTTTACAAGACATTTCGACAATGGTAAAACAAGACCAGCAAAGCCGCCCGGTGTGCCGACAAATCCTGATAGGAGCTGCACATATCTCGTTCTCAGGGCAACACCGGATGAGACTAGCTACGAGTAAAACCAGCCCTCAAGTTTCCCCAAGGTGGCCCCGCAGGCAGCTCGGTTCGGACCAACACTCGAAGGAGCACTGGCCCGGGGGGTCTAAAATAAAGATGACCCTTGAGTCTGCAGAACCCAAGGGAAAAGGGGATAGGTGGTAGCAAATGGTAAAACCAAGGTTGGGCCTTGCTGGAGGAGTTTTATTCAAAGCGAACTGTCAAGGGGGTCCCATAAATCACCCAACCGCGTAAGGAACGCAAAATCAAGGAACATAACACCAGTATGACGGGAACTAGGGCGGCAAGAGTGGAACAAAACACCAGGCATAAGGCCGAGCCTTCCACCCTTTACCAAGTATATAGATGCATTAATTAAATAAGAGATATTGTGATATCCCAACATATCCATGTTCCAACATGGAACAAACTTCATCTTCACCTGCAACTAGCAACGCTATAAGAGGGGCTGAGCAAAAGCGGTAACATAGCCAAACAACGGTTTGCTAGGAAAGGTGGGTTAGAGGCTTGACATGGCAATATGAGAGGCATGATATAGCAAGTGGTAGGTAGCGCAAGCATAGCGATAGAGCGAACAACTAGCAAAGCAAAGATAGAAGTGATTTCGAGGGTATGGTCATCTTGCCTGAAATCCCGCTAGGAAGAAGAACGAGTCCATGAAGAAGACAAACGGATGTAGTCGAATGAATCCTCACAACTCCGGAACGAAACCGAAGCTAACGAGAGAAGCAACCCGGAAAGAAACAAACAACATAGTAAACAACCATCACAGAAACATGGCATGATGCACAATCAAGTATGATGCATGTCCGGTCTAATGATTCATGGCATGGCAAATGCAACAAACAACACTACAAATTAAGTGGAGCTCAATATGCAATGAGTTGCATATTGACGAAACACCACATCAATTATTTAGTTCTCTCTCATTTATGTACCCAACAATATTAAATGTTGATTAACATGGCAAGAGGTGAGACATAAGTAAACTACACATTTTAGGCAATTTAAATGTGGCCGGAATGACAAACAACAATTTCGGAAAATCCCCATATGCATATTTCGAATTTGCTACTGTTCTGCCCCAAACACAATCTTAATGTTGTTAAACAGCAAAATAAAGTACACCATGTTAAACTAGGCATTTTTCTACCCCATTTACATATAAAGTTTATTAAATTCGGAGTTACGGTTAAATAGTTATGAAATAAATCATTTTAACATGGCATTTGAGCAAATTTAATCAAACAACAATTTAAACATTTCAAACATGGATGAAAGCAGCATATTATGTAACTAGAAGAAATTCTGAGCATTTAACATATATAAATTATTACATATGAAGCATGGTTAATTAGTTATTAGATGCATGAACATTAGGGGGTTTTCTATAAAACAGCAACTCCTCGGTTAATTAGCAAATCGTTCCGTGAAAAAAAACATGGATGGGCTGAATCTGGCTGGCCCAACATGCACAGGAGAGGGCTGCTCACCCATGGGCTCGGCCCAGTCGGTGGAAGAGGATGCAGGCCGGCTGGCTTGGCGCTGGGCCTCTCGGTCTGGCGAAGGGGACACGGGCCAGCGTGCGAAGCAGAGGGACGAGCGGTCGAGGCAGAGGCGCGGTCAACGCGAGAGCCTGGCGAGCGAGCTGCTTCTCGTTACTGAAGAACAAAGGCAGCAGCAGGTTCCTGACGACGGCGGCTGGGCGCGATGGACTTCAGCGATGTGGGCGCAAGGAACGGAGGGAGTGCGGCGAGATGGGGCCTACAGGCGGCGGACGGCGGCGAGGATCCACCGGATCTGACGAGGGGAGCCGGTTCCTGATGGTGGGAGTCGAACAGGACGACGGCGACTCGGCTCCTGTGAAGAAATACAGAGAGAGAACGAATTCAGAGAGGAGAGACAGGGAGAGGAAACGGGAAAGAAAAGGAGGAGCTAGGGCGACCTAGTAGCTCCCATGCGATAGCGGCGCCGTCCTCCGGTGACCACGCAGCAGCGGTCGTCGGAACCAGGAGGTGGGCGAGCTCGGAGGCCTTCGCGCGCCATGGTTCCTGCAGGTCGAGAGAGAGGGGCGCGTGAAGGAAGGAGGAAGTGGAGCAGGGGAAGAAGAAGGAAGACAGGGGCACGGGGCTGGCCTGGTGGTGCTGCTGCGGTGGCGCTCGACGGCAGCGGAAGGGCGGCTGCGCTCCGGTGGTTTGGACGCCGGTGACGTGACGACGGGCGAGGACGATGGGGGACGAGGCAGGGCTCGGGCAGGAGAAGCCCTCCTGCTCGAGGGGCTTGGCCTCGGGCGCGATGGGCGGCAGCGAGGTGGATCGAAGGGGAAGCTTCGGGGCCTGGCTGTCGATGCAGAGGAGCGGGACGACGCAGCGGTTGGAGAAGCTCGGGCATGAGCAGGGGATCGAGCCCCTGGCTCTCTCCTGCGGGTGTTTTTGTCGCTGGTTGGTGGATTGAGGGGAGATGGTTGTGGAAAGGCTGCGAGTGGATCGGGGAAGATCCCGAGGAAGAGAGGCGAGTGCGGCGGCGGCAGGGACAAATCCCCTGGATTTTAGGGTTGGGTCAAATTAGGCATGGGGTAGTTGTTTAAATAGGCAGGGCAGAAAACAGAGGGGGGTTTAGGGGCGTCCGATTATAATCGGGCGGTCGTAAATAAATAGGTTAGGTAGCCCGAAGAATAAAACGGAGATGTTTTATAGATGTTAGGAGATGATCTGAATGCAACGGTGATGACTGAGCGGATCGGGATCGGGACACTTCCGGATGCGCGCAAGGGGTGGTCTGAGAGGGGTCGACAAAGACAAAGTGTCTGACAAAAGGCCCCGGAGAAGACAAGAGAGAAAACGAGGAGCAACGTTGCAAGTGAGGTTGGTCTCGAAACGGTCAACGAACACAAGGGGGAACGCGGCAACTATGAGCGGATGCAAGTTTTATGAAAACATGCGGATGCAATGCGATGATGAATGCAACAAACAAAAATAAAACACACGGCAAACACGAAATATATGGAAGTCTTTTGGATTGTCGGTCTCGGGGCGTCACACTGCGGCCCCGCAGATGTCCCCGACAAGGGTCTTGCCGGGGCCCCGGCAAGAGCCTTGCCGGGGCCTCCTTCTTCTGGTTCTCATCTAGTATTATATGTTCTTGGTCTTCACAAAGATCTGCATGCCACCATGCAGGCGCCTCCCGAGCCTGGGTTCCAATGTGGTCGATGGTGTCAGAACTCTTAGGCTCAAGGGTGGCAGCACTGCTGGTGTTGGGCAAGTTGCCCCGGCAAGGCTCTTGCCGGGGCTATGTAAGCTGCCCTGGCAAGGCTCTTGCCGGGAAGAGCCCACCTTGTCCCTTCGCTCTTTGTGCCTCTGTCTTGGCGTTGGTCTGATCGTCTTGTGTCTTGCTTCATTTGCCCCGCCAAGCGTGACTGTGGGCGTGTGGCTGCGTCTGCCCGCGCACAAGTAAAGGGGTACAAATAAGACCTCTCCTTTTGTACACCGACATTCACAAAATGATCACTAAAGAAAAAAGTATCATCGCTTAAATAATAAAAATGCCATCCTTTGAATATATTTTTGCCATACTATCTACACTAAACTACCATGGTCTAATTAATAAAAATTTGTCATCGTTTAAATAATAAATATACCATAGTATAAATAACAAAAATGCCATGCTACCTACACTAACCTACCAGAAATTCCCATGGTCTAGCAAAAAAAAAGTGCCATGCTACCCTGGTAATATAAACATGGCAATTTTTGGAAATTTGTTATTGGGGAAAAAGGCAAAATTTAGAGAAACCAAGCCAACTTGTTTTGACATGGCAATTGGGAGTTTTTCAAAATTTCTAAGTTTTGACTTTGAGTATTACACAAAAGATGGCAATATGTAGAGAGAAAAAACCTTTTCTCATGAGGACATGGAAAATAGAATATATTTAATTCCATGTACACACTTATGACATTTTTTTTCCATGGTCTAAATAATATAAATGACATGGTACAAGATAAGAAAATTGTCATTGCTTAGATAATAAAAATGATATCCTTTGAATAATAAAATTGGCATGCTAGCTACACTAAAACTACAACGGTCCAATTAATAAAACTGCCATCGTTTAAATATTAAAAATGCCATAGTATAAATAATAAAAGTGCCATGACCTACACTAGACCTATCATGGTTTAATTGATGAAAATTTGCCATTGTCTAACGAATAAAAGTGACATGCTAGCTTCATGTGAACATGACAAAAAATAGGAATTTTGTTATTTTTGAAAAAAATGGCAAATTTAGAGAAACCATAACAATTTGTTTGACATGTCAATTTTGGAGGGGGAGACAATCTAAGAAAAGTTTCGTAGGTGGCATTATACAAGGGACACACATTTGTTGTGCATGGAAAAAGTAACTCAATATTGCCAATGACAACATTTTCAAAGAGATAAATATTGTTGTGCATGGCAGAAAATGTATATAAAAATTTTCAATGACACATTTTGCCAGGGGGCGGAACATTGTTGTGCTAAATAAAAATGTAGTGATAATACAAATGTTGTTGGCAAAATTTGTTCTACACTTCATGGCAGCTTTGGGAAAAACTTTGTTTTGCCATGGTACCCACAATAAAGCCACCATGGCCTAATTAATATTATTTTCATGTTGTAATAAATAATTTTGACGTGCTCTAAAACAAAGTTGTCACGGTATACATACAAAAATAAACCTACCATGGACTAGTTAATAAAAATCATAATAAAAATTGCCATGTTACCCTCCACATGGTTTACATGGCAAAAATATATTATGTTTCTCCGCCATGACACCCTACACATGCATTTCGCCGTCTTATTTAGAATAAATATGCTTTTGATACAACATATCAGAAATTGATGACAACGAATTGATTATGTTTCTCTGTTATGGCGAACAGACATGCCATGTTTTTGCTATGGGAAACTTAAAAATATGTTATAAGACAATTTCAAAACTTGCCATCTGATCAATACAAAAAATCTCTAAAAATGCCATGGACTAAACAACAACTTCCTAAGATTTTACAACAATTTTTATAATCAACTATATGTTGAACAGTTCTATACCATGACAAAATGATGTTTTGACTTAAGTTGTCAACCATAAAAATCTAAACATGCCAAAGCACGACAAACTATGTTTGCCATCACTTCCACCCACAAACAATGGCATGATATTGATAACACTTTAAGTAAACAAAATTTTCAATTGTCGTGGGGTTGGGAGCATATAACTTAATTTTGCCACTGGACAGATTTGGAAAATGACCGTGTCAGGAATTTCAGAATGTGCACGTCGGTGGAGAGGGCTGACGTAGGAAGTCCCGGGGGGAGGCGTCCGACGACTAAGAGACGAGAGGGGAGATGTGATAAGAATGGAGAGCGACGGGAAGAAGGAGGTCATTCGCCGAACTCTTGAATGCTTTAAGATTCGTGCATTGCATCTGATGACATGACGTTGGGGATGTAAAAAAATCAGATATTCCCGAGATAACATTTTCACTTCAAAAAGTCTAACGCCCACACCTGTGGGCGTTTGCATCTCGCCCACACGCGTGGATCCGCGTCCGTTTGTTAGCGCAAGAATCTTAACATGTCTCTAGTGCCATGTAGGACTGGGCTGGTGTGTGGGCATTCATCCGGTCGCCCACACGGCCGTTTCACCACACGGGAGGGCTCGTGTGTGGGCGTTCAGCAGTTCGCCCACACGCCACTTTCCACTCACGCACAAGAGCTGGTGTGTGGGCATTTGCCATCTCGCCCACACGCCCGTCTCATCTCCCACACCCAAGTTGCCACTTGCCATGTGTTTTGCATACATGGCAACTGCCCTAGTGTGCTTTATAAGCAGGTGGCAACTCTCTTTTTTTTACTCGAACATGTCAGTTGCCATGTATTTTTGCAGGGTACACAGCAACTGCCCTGGTGTGCTTGTAAGCAGATGGCAACTTTTTTTTTTGCCCGAACATGTTGTTTTGTCATGTCTTTTTGTAGCACTACACGGCAACTGCCTAGTGTTAGTAGGTGGCAACTCCTAAGGTTTTCAAATCATGGCAACAGTAGTAAACCAGACCATACATGTCAACTGCCCAGTGGTAAACCAGACCATACATGGCAACTGCCTAGTGGTAAACCAGACCATACATGGCAACAGCCGCAGTTGCCCAAAAATGGCATCTGAAACTTTTGACATTAGATGGCAACTGTAGTTGAGCAACCATGGCAACTGTAGTTGTCCGACATGGCAACCGAAGTTCAGCGACATGGCAACTGCAGTTAAAACGAACATGGACGAGGGTCTGGACCATGGCAACTGCGGGACGCGCGGTGACTGTCACGCGGGGCGTGCGGGACCACGAGGTACGAGGCCTGACGTACGGGGCGTGCAGGCGTTATCTATTTCGCCAACACGCACGCGTGTGAGAGGGACCGGGAAGAAAAAAAAAGTGTGTGAGCATTACTTGTTTTGCCCACACGTAGATGCGTGAGCTGTTTTTTCTCCATGCCACACGAGGCGTGCGGCACAACCACCCGATACATCACACATATGGCAGTTATCGGTGTCCTTTCACTTTTAAGGGCGCGTGTGATGTGCATTTTGGACAATCGGCGCGCCGATAGCAAGGGAACTGCCCAGACTGGGCGGCGGCCCGGTAGGCCACGGCGGCCCGACCGGCCTAAACATTTGCAGCAAAACCCTAAGCCCGATCGATCTATTATATATTCGCAGTCGCTCCACAACATTTCCATCCAAACCTAGGGTTTATCTTCCGCCGCCGCCGCCGCAAAATCATCTCCCTCCCCCTCGCTTCTCCAACATGGCTCTTCAGATCAGCAAGAAGCGGAAGGTACGGGACCGAGCCCTCTCCCTTCTCGATCCCCAGCTTGATTAGCACGACATGTAGATTCTTACGCGCGGTTGCTCGCTCGCAGTTCGTCGCCGACGGCGTGTTCCTGGCCGAGCTGAACGAGATGCTGACCCGCGAGCTCGGGGAGGACGGCTTCGCCGGCGTCGAGATCCGGGTCACCCCCATGCGCACCGAGATCATCATCCGCGCCACCCGCACCCAGAACGTCCTCGGTACGTGCATTTCCCGAGCGCAAGCATCCCGTGCCTTCCTATTGTTTTCGACGCCGGATCTGAGATCTTGTTGCTCCGGTGGCTGGCGCTGTTTGGCGTTCAGGCGAGAAGGGCAGGAGGATAAGGGAGCTGACGTCGGTGGTGCAGAAGCGCTTCAACTTTCCGGACGGCGGCGTGGAGCTCTACGCCGAGAAGGTCCTGAACCGCGGCCTCTGCGCCGTCGCTCAGGCTGAGTCCCTCCGCTACAAGCTGCTTGGTGGCCTCGCCGTCCGAAGGTTATTCCCGAACCCACAACACGCTCTGGAACTAGTATTAATTACATGTATGAGTAGCGTACTACCATGTCATCTTCACAACATGTCTGGCTCATTAACGCCGGACTTGTGTTCGATGGTGACAGAAATCAATTGTAGCCCTCCATTCCTTTCTGTAAGCAGTTGATGCATTTTGCTAATGTTTCCATTGCTTTCTGCTTTGGAGAGAACATGACCAATGAATCTTCTTGAAGTTAGGGTTCTTGTGCCGTAGTTTGCCATACGTCATCTATAAAGCAAATAGGTTATTTTATGCCAACTTTGTGTCGGAAGATGACTAAATTACCTGTGCCAACCAGGCTTCATTTGCTGAGAAGCTTTGTCTATAGTTTCTAATGCTTTCCTAACTGGTTGGCCACATTACCTATAATTGGCTTTCACAAGTCCCTTGTCAGGATATAAAATTGCTTAGCTGAATTATCTTATTGCTGTACGAGTCTTATCAATTGTTATCAGGGTGCTCTCTTTCTACTTGCTGATTGTAATTAATTGTTGCCCTCTATTGCATTTTGTAATCAGTAGATGCATGTTGCTACTAGTTTCTTCTCTGGAGAGAAGTACCAACGTATCTGGTCAGATATGTTTCTTGTGCCATTGTTCGCTTTGTCATCTATAAAGCAAATAGGTCTCTATGCCAACTTTGTGTCGGAAGATGACTAAATTACCTGTGGCAACCATGCTTCATTTGCTGGGAAGCTTTGTCTATAGGCTTCTAATGTGTTCCAAACTGGTTGTCCTCATTACCTTTTGGCTTTCGCAAATCTTTTCTTATGTTAGGGCAGGCAGTTAAAATTGCTATCTGAATGTCTTACTGTTATCAGTTGTTTGTTGGGAGCTCTTTGTCTAATTCAGTTTATGTACTTGCAGAGCATGCTATGGTGTACTCCGATTTGTCATGGAGAGTGGTGCGAAGGGCTGTGAGGTGCCTGTTCTGTTGACAGTAGTTTTTCTTGTTTTAATTCAGGCAATTTAGCTCATGTACTCATAGAGCATCCCTGATTTCTAGGTTATTGTGAGTGGGAAGCTTAGGGCACAGCGTGCCAAGTCCATGAAGTTCAAGGATGGCTATATGATCTCTTCAGGCCATCCTGTCAACCAATATATTGATGGAGCTGTGAGGCATGTTCTTCTGAGACAGGTTTGGGGCCTACTTCACATGGAAGTAGTTGCTATACATAAATGGTGTTGTTAGTTCACATAACTTAGCTGATCTTATATTTCTTATTTGCTTTCAGGGTGTGCTGGGTATCAAGGTTAAGATCATGCTTGACTGGGATCCGAAGGGGAAACAAGGACCAGCTACACCTTTACCTGACCTTGTTACCATCCACCCTCCTAAGGATGAGGATGAGTTCCTGAGACCTCTTGCAGCAGAAATTGTAGTTGCTTAAAAGTGAAAAAATTGCATTTGGCTAGGGGTATATAAGAGTTCAGGTTGACTGATGCTATGGTTTCAGATTATGTAGGTATACTTTTTATTTATGATGGATGTGTACTGGTACAAAAGGGCTTCACCTTTTTAAGTTCAATCATCAGTAACAAATCTATGCTTCCTGATTTCTTGTCGCATGGTATTGTTAGAATCCGTGGTCTGATATACAGTGATGTGTAAACCTTAGTGCTACAACTTGCTTGTTATATCTGTGTTGTCTTCTGTTTTTCATGTTATGCAAGTCAACGAACTATGATTAGTAATTCGTAGGTTCCATGATGCCAAGTTTTATGCACATCACATCTTGCAGGATAGTGTGTATCGAAAGACTGCAGTATACTTTCAGCAACAATCACTTCCTTCTCAACTAATCTGACTTCTCTGTGTTTTTTGTGTGATTCTTGTCTGTTTCCATAACAGCATAACAATACGCCTGCCTTCTCTGTTTGTCTGTGAATAATGCTTCTGAATCTATTTGCTTAGCACACGAATTTGTTTCACTTTTCCTCCCTTTTAGGCTTTGCAGGATAAGTGTGTATCAGTTAAATGCTTTTGCTATGCATTTCTTGCTGAAAGTGTTTCCTGCTATATTAATTTGCGGAAAGTGGGCAGTTGGGTTGAGCTTGATAATCTCTTTCGCCAACAATCATTTTCCTCTCATTATCCTTCCAATGGCTGCTTCGTATCTATCTGCTTTGCTTTAGAAGTTGTTTTGCCATTTTCTCCCTTGTTGGCTTTGCAGGATAAGTGTGTATCGGTTAAATGCCGTTTGATGTGCATTTCTTACTGAAAGTGTTTCCTGCTATATTAATTTGTGGAAAGTGGGCAGTTGGGTTGAGCTTGATAATCTCTTTCGCCAACAATCATTTTCCTCTCATTATATACTTCAAATGTATCTCATCGTTATTTTTATGCCCATGCTGCCTTTGCAGGATAAGTGTGTATCAGTTAAGTGCTTTTGCTGTGCATTTATTACTGAAAGTGTTTCCTGCTATATTAATTTTAGGAAAGTGGGCAGTTGGGTTGAGCTTCATGATCTCTTTCGCCAACAATCATTTTCCTCTCATTTTAAATGCATCTCATTGTTATTTCTTTGCCTTCGGTATCTGCACTCTCCCTTTGATGAAAATTTATCTTTTGAGGTCTGGTTGCAGGATTAGCAGGATTGGCACTGCACTTTAATGGTATGTACTGGCCTGTGTGGTGAAATGGGCAGTTGAGTAAATTCTCGCATGGTTTTCTCAACAATCATTTTTCTTATTTGACCTTGTTTTTTATTTTAACCTGTTGTCTGTGCATATGCAATTCTAGTGTCCAGCCCACATTGAAGTTTTGTGTTGGTTCATATTTTATCTATGTTGGGATTTCTGAGACATTTGTTCAGTTTTGGCCAGTGATGAAAAACCTATTAATCATACCATCTTTCGGGACTGATCGGTTGCTATGCGTCCATGCTGTCATTCTGCAATTCTGAGGTCAAATTGAATACTGTTTGTCTATGGTCATCCACTCTTTAATTATTGAATACCGTTTGTCTTAGTTCCTTGTCTTCCACTCTTTAATTGTTAGTGTTTTTTGGCACTCCCACAATCCTGGGGTCTTTTTGCTCATGTGGAAGAACACCATTTAATTGATTTTGCTTGGCTGGTGATGAAAAACCTTTTAATCATACCATCTTTCGGGACTGATCGGTCGCTATGCGTCCATGCTGTCTTTCTGCAATTCTGAAGCCAAATTGAACAGCTTTTGAGTGTTTAGTTGAATTGTCGTGCATTCTTCAATATGTTATTTTTTTGGACACTGCGCTACAGTTTTCAAATGTTGTGTGGTATGGATGAAGATATGCACTGGGCTCCGAGCAGCAAACATTGTTGCGTTCTGATGGAAATGCATTTGCCTAGAAAGCATTGTCTGACGTCTCCAACATTGCACTTTACAACCATTGCTGATATATTAAAGCAGCATCAGGGCTGCATTGTACCAAGGCATTGGTTCTTTGTACCATTGTCTTGCCTGCCAGATTCGGCTGTAGTCAAACCACTAAGGAAGGAAATCTGGTCGGCCTGCCAATATTAATGGGCAACCCGCTTACCAACCTTCCTACATCTCTTTATCATTTTTTCCCATTTTTTTTTTGTAAAATTTTGCAAGCACAGTAGCGGAGTGCATTAGTGCTGCCTTATCGATTATGCAGTTCTCTGGTTCTGGTATTGCTGATTGTTGTCCAGTGTATAAAGCATGCTTGGATTTTGTGTCTGGAGCATGCTTCTTTTGTGTGCTTGTCTTAAAATTTTGCATTGTGTTTGAGGATGGTGAAGATCGATATTTGGTCTTGTTCGTCGTAACTGGCATCTTCTTGCCTTGCCGACCATTCTGTTATATTACCACCCATATTCTGAGTCCTTTCTTCTAGATCAAAATGCTTTCCCCTGATTAGATACTTCTGCTGATGTGTTTTTACATGTTAAGTAGTTTGCTTCTGTTAGTGGCCAAGGATTAAACTAAATTATAGACAAGCATATGTCTGAATTTTCTTCATGTGGAACGATCTAATCTTCTCTATGAGGCCAATGTTTCCCTGAATCTTTCTTTGGAACACCTGTCATTTTCGTTAGCTATTGTTTTTTCAAGGTTGAATGATGATCACAAGTGCATAGTTCATATGATCAAATAATGATTACTTGAACAAAAATAGTCTTTCGCTCCTATCTGACAACCTTTCAACCTCAGCCCTTTTAGCTATTGTTCTTTTGCAACGTGTAGATAACACCGCCCATATTCTTAAACACTTTAGTTTAATATTTTTCTGTAATTAAATCAAACTATTAGACAATTTCTCTTCATGTGGGAAAATGAATTTGTAATTTAGGTAGAAATTTGTTTGTTTTCAGGGTTCTTTACTTTGTCCGAGTTCGGGTGAACAAGTATATGACCGACCAAAATAGTTTTAGTTTATTTGCTTCGATTTGGAGCAGTGATGAGGAAATTCACCCGACCAAAATAGTTTTAGTTTATTTGCTTGGATTTGGAGCAGTGATGAGGAAATTCACTCAGTATGATCTTTCGGATGTGATTATAAATCGCTACGTTCTTACTGAGCTCCTGTCTGTTTGCTATTTATATTTCTTCTGTTTTTATGATATGTAACTGATCTTTTGTTGTTTCATCTTTCTTGATGTTCTCTTGGTGTAAATATCTCTTGATGAGAGTACAAGCAGACGGGTGGTCTGTACTGATGCCATGTTGATATGTCTGCATCACCTGTGCTTTTTCATGTGGTTTGCATCTTGAGAGAAAACGTGAGGTTTGCCATCTCTTATTTTCTGCTGTTTTTCTATGTGCTTAGATACCGGACTCAGATCTTAGGGGTTCGCAGCTGGTGCTGATAGTCAGATGGGTCAACCCTTTGCAGCGTCCGCAATTGCTCTGGAGTCAAATGGTTTAACCAGATTTTCCGTTTCAAATGTTTTTCTCAGAAATTTGAATTCTTCTTTCTCTTCCTACTGGCAATTGATGATCAGATATCCTACACTCCCAATGGACAATTCCATGTGTGGACTAACAATCTCCGCTTATTATCTGATGCCTTGCATTAGAATGATCTAATGTCTTCTTTTTTGTTTTATATAGGGTTGCAAATGATATGATATATTCTATGCTCTCTGCACTATTATTTTGACTCTGAATTAATTTGTTTGATGGCTGTGATTGAGTGTTACCTGTGCTTCCGATAAACACGGTTGAATAAGAGGATCCAAAAAAATTCTTGTCCTTGCATTTGTGTCATCTATTTTGTACTCCCTCCGTCCCATAATTCAAGAGCGTTTTTGTCACTACACTAATGTAGAAAACGCTCTTATATTATGGGACGGAGGGAGTACATGTCTTCCACGGGTTTGGATATGTTGTGATTAATTAACGCACATATTAGTGCCAACCAACACTGTAGGATATCACACCCACTCCGTCGAGAGCATGGAAAGGCCTCGCTTCTTACTTCCTCCGCTTACTCTGATCGAACTGTCCCTTTGATGATGTACTTATATGAAAAGGACATGACGGTTTGCTAGGGGTGCCTCCACAGGAGTCAACTGTCCGCCCTAATAACGGCCAGCTTTATTATCTTTTACACTTTCCCGAATCATCGCTTGTCGTAAGAACCCGGGAAAAATATGGGTAGTGTAGCGTGTGTTTATAACTTGTGCAAACCCAGTGGGAAAATAAGAAAAAAAAAACCCTATATACATATGATCTCATGTTGATATTATCTTATTAAGAAGTTTTTATTCACTTCAAAACATGTTATCATGCATGTAGAACTCTACCAGAGAGTGAACAGCAACAACTAGAAGAGGAAGAGATCGAGACTCGCCGGTGAGATGCCTGGCCTCGTCTCAAATATATATACATCTGGAAGAGGTGTCTGGGAGGCATCCCTCATCCCTCCAGACTGGGTTGGATGCACCCCTTTGCTCTAATTAATCTACTAATTAATTCCTAACACTTTCTTCGCTTGATCGTGAGAACGGTTGCTGCTACCACCTCGTTGCCCATCGCTGCCATGGAGTCGGTGGCCTTCGTTGCCCTTGGCTCAGGCAGCCGTGCGGAGCGGTGTTTCGATCGCCTCTTCGGGCGTGCTGTCGCTGCCCTCGACTGTTGCCTAAGCTCATGGGCTTCGGCGAACCTTGGCTTCGCCACCACTCCACTGTGTTAGGCCCCCGTCGTCCTCGTCTCCTCTTCGGATGAGGAGGGCTCGTCGGCGATGTGCCGATGACTGCCGGAGAGGAGCAGGGATGCGTCGACGGCTTCCCCTCCCGTCGGCTGCATCGTGGAGGGCGTGGGGCTTGGGGTGGTGCGGGGCGGTTGGCCTTATCCGTAAACGCCCCCCCAACCCTTGTTGGCTGATGAGGCCCAGGCCCAGGCGGTTGGGGTGGCCTCGGGCTGCCCCTGTGGCTTTTTATTTTTATTTTTCTCTTTGTTTTATTAATCATTAGTATTGATTGTTGTATTTGTGCAGTTTAGATTATGTTTAGTACTATTTAGTACCTAGTTTGACTCTACTTACATTCTAGTCTAGTTCTAGATTTAATCTAGGTTAGGACTTGTGTAATTATATAATGGATTGAAAATATAAATAAAGTATCGGATTTCATTTGAGAATGACATGTCTCATGTGTTTACCACATATCAAATTCTCTTTGGACATGTTTTGCGGTTGAGATTGTTTTCTCTCGCCTATCAAACTTGCAAATCTTTGAATATTTCTCCCTCATTATATTTGGAATCACACGGTAATGAGTTGGATCTATTGCTCATGCAAACTATCCCCTCTTACTGTGAGGTCTATGTTTTGTCAGTATCGACGATTACCTTCAACGTGTATTTCCTTATATTTAAAGTGTAACATACACAAGGTATAGAAACATGCGCATCTACTGACACTGTCAGATTATGCAACCTACTACTATGAGATTTTCATGATCTTCAATGTGTTATGTTCACACAAGAGGTTGAGAATTTTTTCAAGTTATTCACTTGACCAAATTTTTGCATTCTTATTACATAACCATGATGGTCTTTAATTTACCGCCCGTAAATTGATTATCTCTGGTTCACCCATTTAGGTTGAGATGACTGCCAAAGAGTCTGAGGAGCTTGCCCTCAATAGCCACAATTACCCTACATGGGCCATGGACATCAAGATCAGTCTTGCGTTCCGTGAGATAGTACATGCAATCCAGGCCCCCGAGACTCATCCCTTGGCCGAAGCCATGCCGCTGACAGAACTGCAGAACTATGCTGCTTTTTTCATCATAAGGCACCATATTCATTCAGCTCTGAAGTCTGAGTATTTATAGGAGGAACCTCCTTGTACTTTGTTTCTGGCCCTCAAAACGAGATATGAACAGCCGAAGGTAGTAGTCCTGCCAGAAGCATTCCATAATTGGACTCATCTTCGTCTTCAAGATTTCAAGTCCATTGGTGAGTACAATCATGTGGTTCATAAGATATGTATATGTTTCAAACTGTGCTTTTGTGTGACGCCCCCGATTCAATCGTACACTAATCATGCACGCAAACGTGTACGATCAAGATTAGGGACTCATGGGAAGATATCACAACACAACTCTAAAACATAAATAAGTCATACAAGCATCATAATACAAGCCAGGGGCCTCGAGGGCTCGAATACAAGTGCTCGATCATAGACGAGTCAGCGGAAGCAACAATATCTGAGTACAGACATACGTTAAACAAGTTTGCCTTAAGAAGGCTAGCACAAACTGGGATACAGATCGAAAGAGGCGCAGGCCTCCTGCCTGGGATCCTCCTAAACTACTCCTGTTCGTCGTGAGCGGGCTGCACGTAGTAGTAGGCACCTCCGGTGTAGTAGGAGTCGTCGTCGGCGGTGGCGTCTGGCTCCTGGGCTCCAGCATCTGGTTGCGACAACCAGGTAGAAAGGAAAGGGGGAAAAGAGGGAGAAAAGCAACCGTGAGTACTCATCCAAAGTACTCGCAAGCAAGGAGCTACACTACATATGCATGGGTATATGTGTAAAGGGCCATATCGGTGGACTGAACTGCAGAATGCCAGAATAATAGGGGGATAGCTAATCCCGTCGAAGACTACGCTTCTGGCCACCTCCATCTTGCAGAATGTAGAAGAGAGTAGATGGTAAGTCCACCAAGTAGCATCGGATAGCATAATCCTACCCGGCGATCCCCTCCTCGTCGCTCTGTTAGAGAGCGATCATCGGGTTATATCTGGCACTTGGAAGGGTGTGTTTTATTAAGTATCCGGTTCTAGTTGTCATAAGGTCAAGGTACAACTCCGGGTCGTCCTTTTACCGAGGGACACGGCTATTCGAATAGATAAACTTCCCTGCAGGGGTGCACCACATAACCCAACACGCTCGATCCCATTTGGCCGGACATACTTTTCTGGGTCATGCCCGGCCGCGAAAGATCAACACGTCGCAGCCCTACCTAGGCACAACAGAGAGGTCAGCACGCCGATCTAAATCCTATGGCGCAGGGGTCTGGGCCCATCGCCCATTGCACACCTGCACGTTGTGAGGGCGGCCGGAAGCATACCTAGCCTAGTAGGCGTTCCAGTCCAATCCGGCGCGCGCCGCTCCGTCGCTGACGTCACGAAGGCTTCGGCTGATACCACGACGTCGAGTGCCCATAACTGTTCCCGCGTAGTTGGTTAGTGCGTATAGGCAGTGGCCAGACTCAGATCAAATACCAAGATCTCGTTAAGCGTGTTATTTTTAAGTATCCGCGGACGCCGACCAGGGCCAGGCCCACCTCTCTCCTAGGTGGTCTCAACCTGCCCTGTCGCTCCGCCACAAAGTAACAGTCGGGGGCCGTCAGGAACCCAGGCCCACCTCTACCGGTATGGAGCCACCTGTCCTTTCAGCCCCCTCATCAGAATCACTTGCGGGTACTCAACGAGCTGACCCGACTTTAGTCACCACATGTGTCATGTATATAAAGTATATAGTATATACCCGTGATCACCTCCCTAGTGATCACGGCCCGATAGTATAGCATGGCAGACAGACAAGAGTGTAGGGCCACTGATGAAACACTAGCATCCTATACTAAGCAGTAGGATAGCAGGTAAGGGTAACAACTGTAGCAACAATGACAGGCTATGCAGCAGAATAGGATTAACCGAAAGCAGTAACATGCTACACTCTTCTAATGCAAGCAGTATGGAGAAGAATAGGCGATATCTGGTGATCAGGGGGGGGGGCTTGCCTGGTTGCTCTGGCAAGAAGAAGGGGTCGTCGTCGATGTAGCCGATCATAGGGGTATCGGCAACGGTCTCGGAGCCTACCGGAAAGAAGTAACGGAGGGGGAACACAATAAATAACAGAGCAGTCAAATGTAACACAAAGCAAGACGCGGCAATAAGTTGTGCTAGGGGTGACGTAACGCAGGGATATGTGATACCAGCGAAGGGGGGAAACATCCGGGAAAGTATCCCCGGTGTTTCGCGTTTTCGGGCAGATGAACCGGAGGGGGAAAGTTGCGTGTTCGCTATGCTAGGGATGTGTGGCGGACGAACGAACTGCGTATTTGGATTCATCTCGTCGTTCTGAGCAACTTTCATGTACAAAGTATTGTCATCCGAGTTACGGATTATTATATATTAATTTCTAAAGTTTTAGTTCATTTTCTAAATTATTTTAATTCAAAAACGTTTATTGCGTCATCATGACGTCAGCGGTCAGCGTTGACCGCTGACCGGTCAAACAGGTGGGGCCCATCTGTCATTGACTGTTTACCTAATCAGATAATTAAGGCTAATTAACAGTGTTAACTAGATTAACTAACAAGTTTAACTAAGTTAATTAATTATCTTAATTAATTAATTATTATTTTTACTATTATATTTATTCTTTTTTTTCTCTTTTTTAAAGTTCAAGGGGGGTGGGGCCTGCCTGTCATTGGCCCCAAGGGGCCTAGCTGGTTCAATGGTTCGGGCGCTGGAGCGGGCAACGGGCGCCTGGGCGCGCGCTCGCCG
>NC_057799.1:125441417-125450725 GCF_018294505.1 Triticum aestivum
GGAGGTGGCGGCTCACAGGGGGCCAGACGAGGAATGGCAGCGGCTCGGGGAGGAGTTGGGGTCGGCGCGACGAGGTGGAGCAGCTCCGGTCGTGGAGGAGGACGAAGATGGGCGGCGAGGTGGTGTCTTGGTGATGCTCCTGCTCGCTGGCATTGGCGTGGAGGTCGAGGGGCAGCCCCTCAAAGTGTCGGCCTGCTCAGGGAGGCCGGTGGCCATGGGGTTCACGGCGGCGCGGCGTCGGGCGGAGGCGCTGGAAGGCGGTTGGGCGCGGGGACGAGCATGCGTGCGGGGTCGCGTGGGAGGCCCTGGAGCCGAGCGAGCGGCGGAGAAGAGGACCAGGGGCGCGGAGGCCCAAGGCGGTCGCCGGCAGCCATGGGGATCGAGGCGAGGAGCTCCTCTCCTGTGTGGGCGTTGTGTGGTGGCGGCGGGTGAGGGAGACGAGGGGAGAGGTGGGGATTGTGCGGGGGAGTGGGGTGATCGGGCTAGGGTTCGATGGGGAGTGGGGGGTTAAGGCGAGGAGTGGCGATGGGCCGGCCTGGCTGGGTCTTGTGTTGGCCTAGTTGAGCCAGAATGGCCCAACGAGAGGGGGGTTGCCCCCCTGTTTTACCTTTTTTCTTTATTTATTTTCCTCTTTTCTTTTCTGTTTTATTTTTGTTACCTATTATTTTAGTTTCTGTAAAATATATACTTGCATCTGATTTTAGCATTTCAATTTAGTCCACCGCCACAAAAAGTCTAGACCCCAAATAATTTGGTTTTGATATTTTATCAATTTGTAAAGGCATTTAAATAATCAGGTTTGCTAATATTTAAATCATTTTAGTGCATTAAAACACATAATAAAAGTGTGGTTCCTTCACAAATATTTAGTAAGGATTATTTGCCACAAACCGAACATTTTGGTTTTAATGTTTCAAAACTTTTGTTGTTTGCCTTTGTTTCAAATTTGAATTTGGATCGGTTCTGAACTAACGCGAGATTAACAACAGTAACCGTGGTGACGTGGCACCATTAACGTGTGATTACTGTAGCATAATTATCCGGGCGTCACAGTTCTCCTCCACTACAAGAAATATCGTCCCGAGATTTAAGAGGTAGTGAAAGGGGGGAAGGGTTGGTAACGAATCTAGCGGGTCTTCTCATCCTGGCTTGCTCTTCTCGAAGAGGCCGGTCCAATATATTGATGTCTTCATTCCTCTGCTTTAGGTCATCATGATGAAGTCGGCGTCCTTTCTTCAGGAACTCCATCGTACTTACGAAAGAATAAAGGGTGGGCATTCCGGGAGAACAGACCTCTGCAAGGTCGACTATCTGGTCGATAACATCGGGGAAGGTGGCGGAAAGTAACTCTCGAATTGAACTTAAGAAGATATCGAGAGCAAGTAAGAAGGTACCATGAGAAGTTTCAAGTGGGCAGGCAATCGTTCAATGCCTGAAACAGGGCGTGAAAAGGGGTTCAGAACAACGAGAATAAGTATTGCGTCTGATACCATAATAGGTCACTAGGAAGGTGGCTCGTGAATTACATACGAGGTCACACGCGAGGAACAACCTTAAGAACAGGGGGTGTACATGAGAGTCAGGTTTCGATCATGTGGAACTGTGGGATATGGGCCCACCATGTGGGTTAAAAGTAGGAAGGGCGATGACGTCTTGCACGATCATGTAAGCAGGGCATGCCAGAAATTATCCTGCCAGTTATGTCGCCAACAACGTCGGTACCAAGTGCGAGGGACGAAGAGAACCATCTTCCCGCTCGTTGAATGAGGCGGACCAATAGGCAAAGTTCTCGTCCATCGGTGGTTACCGGAATGTCATCAATCAAAAGTAACAGGGTCTTTCTGACAGAATTGTACACTGAGGTGTTTACAATAGCAGGAGAATATTACTGCTTAGGTCATACATATCACAAGAAAGGTTAAATCAAACAATGGAAAGGAAAATATGATTATCAGGTTTAAGCAGAACAATGGAAAGGAAAATGTGTTTAAACTCATATTTCAGGGATATATCCTTCCCAAGGACAAGCAGCGCATGCTATCCATGGCAGGGTATAATGTAGAAAACCCTTTAGGTAGGGGAGAGAATTTTCATGACATTACCCATACAACGGTGTTTGGATAATTGAGCAGGAAACATTTAGCATTGGGCTTCAAATGTTCCTATTGAAAATCGGGGTACCATAGACATGCTTCGAGATAGCATTGACATGGTATTCAAGCAAAGGTCGGACTTTGGGATACACAAAGGATCCATCAGGAACAACTCATAGAATAAGTCTTTCAATTTCCTCATGGAAGAATGGATAACCTTGCTAAAAAGGAAACTATAACAGTAGGTCCTCCGGCCAGGTGTGCTGGGCATGACATCACCTTACCGGGTCATAAAGGAACATTGTTATTACCCTTGGAAATATATTCCAACCATCATATCTGACCGAGATTCAGATCTGGTCGGTGTTAGGATACCTCAGACTCAGGGTGCCTGAGAAGAAAAGGTGTAACACACATTGACGAGATGATAATGTAAGATTCTTGGAAATGAACTATGGAAGCGAGTTCCAAAACAAGAGTTCATCATTTAACCAAGGAGAGGACGAGGAGGTGGCTGATGGACTCAGCGACAATTCCTCGAGATTTCCAAAAGGATGGATTTCCACAACTATGTGAATAAGGAGATAACATTTGTCAGATCAGATGACATAATGAGGTATGCTCGAGGAAAACATACACAATTAAACATTGGTTGAAAGGTGCACCCGAAATATGGGGTTAGGTAGCATGATCAATGTTAGAATGGTGGTTCAACAACCGATAGGCTAAGAATGAATTATCGATCATTAACTTCAAATCAATAGGGTTGCTAGAAGTGCAGAATCCAAACAACACCGTTCACTTGTGGGTACCCCGGTTGGAATCAACACGAGGACCAAGAAAGAATGGTGATGGTGAGAAGTATCATTATAGCAAGAATTCTTAAGAGGTGGAGCAATCCTCACAACATTCTTGACATCAAAGATGGTAATACTCCGCGGTAGAACATAACATAAGTTGGATAGCAAGGAACTCAAGGTACAACACTGAAAGGATCGATATAGTTGACTAGAGGGGGGGGGGGGTGAATAGGCAACTAACAATTTTTAGCTTTTCTTTACCAAATTAAACTTTGCATCAAAATAGGTTGTCTAGATATGCAACTAAGTGAGCAACCTATATGATGCAACGACAACAAGCACGCAAGTAAGTAAGAGAAACAACACAAGTAAACTAGCGAAAGTAAAGGAACAAGATAACCAAGAGTGGAGCCGGTGGAGACGAGGATGTGTTACCGAAGTTCCTTCCTTTTGAAGGGAAGTACGTCTCCGTTGGAGCGGTGTGGAGGCACAATGCTCCCCAAGAAGCCACTAGGGCCACCGTATTCTCCTCACGCCCTCACACAATGCGAGATGCCGTGATTCCACTATTGGTGCCCTTGAAGGCGGCGACCGAACCTTTACAAACAAGGTTGGGGCAATCTCCACAACTTAATTGGAGGCTCCCAACGACACCACAATGGACTATGGCTTCGCGGTGACCTCAACCGTCTAGGGTGCTCAAACACCCAAGAGTAACAAGATCCGCTAGGGATAAGTGGGGGAATCAAATTTCTCTTGGTGGAAGTGTAGATCGTGGCCTTCTCAACCAATCCCGAGCAAATCAACAAGTTTGATTGGCTAGGGAGAGAGATCGGGCGAAAATGGAGCTTGGAGCAACAATGGAGCTTTTGGGGGAAGAGGTAAGTCAACTTTGGGGAAGAAGACCCCTTTATATAGTGGGGGGAACAAACCAACCGTTACCCCCCCTCTGCCCCGAAGAGAGCGGTAGTACCGCTGTGCCAGTGGTACTACCGCTTGCAACACTAAGCGGTACTACCACCCAAAAGCGCGGTACTACCGCTTGGTCCACAGCGGTACTACCGCGGAGGGAGGGCGGTACTACCGCACAGGAGCGGTACTACGGCCCCCCACAGCCGCGGCCAGTACCGTAAAACCCGACACGAAAAATGAGCCCTCGAATCGAGGCGGTACTAGCACGAGACCAGAGCGGTACTACGGCTTGGGGCCACCAGCGGTACTACTGCTCTGGAGCGGTACTACCGCGCCCAGAGCGGTACTACCGCTTGTGGCACCCAAGCGGTACTACCTCTCCGTCCCGCGGTACTACCGCTGGGACCAGAGATAGCACACACACGGAGCTACTAGCGGTACTACTGCTCTGGGCGGTACTACCGCTCCGGAGCGGTACTACCGCTTGTACCACCCAAGCGGTACTACCGCTCTGGCCCGCGGTACTACCGCTGGGACCAGAGAGGGCACAAAGAAAGGAGAATCCAAGCCCATCAACGAAACGGAAAGGCTCGGAGGGAGGGGCAAAGGAAGTGTACGTGATGATTCCGCCCTAGCCTTTCCAAAGCGGACCCCCTCTTGATAGTACGGTGATCCCTATGAAACTAGTCCACCAAACTAATCCGAAAGGACTACACCGTCTTCGCTTTAAGTTCTGAGGGGAGGATATCGTCTCGTGCCCAAAAGAATGAATCTCTGAAAAACACTCAACGCACACGATTAGTCCGCAAAAGCATTGTCATCAATCACCAAAACACCTTAGGATAAATATGCCCTTACAAACACAAAACAAGAACAAGTTTTGTGTTGGAGGGAATGCAATAATGTTGTCAATGATAACCCAAATCATCAAGGGCACAGGATGCTATTTCTCATCAAGAATTCGATAGATATCTTGGAAGACCTCAGAATGTTGATGATGATCACGACACATTTGTCGAGAGGTTTCGAGAAGATGTAACTGATCGGCGATGACATCAAGTCAACGGAATGATGAAGCAAAAAGTTATTGGAACCAAGGGTACATCATAAACTCAGAATCCAGATTGTGGTTCGAGGTGAAACGATAAGACAAGGAAATCGACGTAAGCTTAGCTTATTGTCGAAAGATGTGCTCCGGTAATAAGGAACGGGTGGCATGGTTAAAATTTAGCATGATAATGATATAGCCAATCAGGCTAGGAATGACTTGAAGGATTATTAAACTCATAAGCCACGAATAGAGTTATTGAATCGGCGTGCTGAATCGATTCACTTATCGGTGTTCTCAAATGACTATTAACTCATAACCCGGGGGCACTGGAATCGGCGAGAATAATAGTTGATGAAGAACTCATAAGAAGCCGTGATATTCTCGAGATACCTGAGGGTATACTCGAAGGTAGAGCAGAATAGAGGTTGGATAGATGTATTGACCTGCAGAAGACAAGTACTTCAACTTGTCCGAGAAATGGGATCAAAGAAGAAGAATATGGTCGGAACCATAGCTGCAGGGGATCCAATTTAATGACACCAAAAGAATTACCCAAATGATTAAATATTTTGCAAGAAGCTTCCATGATAAGTTCCACATCGGGTCCATGGGCATGAACACAAGTTCAAGGTCGACTCCCACTTCTCCAATGCATAACCTTTCATTCACTTCTCATTTTCGAAGAAGTTGTAGTGTTGAAATTTTATCTGGCAAAATACCAGAAGAGTATGACTCGTGAAAACTTTCGAGTTCACACATATTAAGGAAGGCATAGGTTCAACCCATCAGGGTATCATGGAAACATATACCACAAGCTTCAATAGTAAATAACACAAGCTCGATAGTAGAGCATGGTTGACAAAAACAGAGGATACAACTTACCTAAGGCATTATGTATCAGGGAAAGAAATTCTCGAGGTTATATACGAAGGACGCTGTCGGATGATAATTCAACAAAGGATCTAACGGTCCATAACGGAGCTGACGTGAGCATCGGCTCACAACCAGACGAAGGAACAATGCAAAGACATTGGATTATAGAAGCAACCGACTAATTCAATGCTCAAATGCCAAGGAATTATGATTTCCAAATCAAGGGATCAGAAGCAAACGCTCTGATTAAGGATGGGTAAGTTGAAGAGCCTTAGGGGTACAATCGATGGCAATTTGATTGGTCGAGATCCAGCTCATGTTTAAAATGACGTCTGAGCCGGAAGGACGAAATGAAGGATCTGATTAAGGATTGCGAGCATTCACAACATATTGATTCAACAGACTCAAAATGAAAATGACGAGGGATGCCAATAAGATTACGAGATTTATGGTATTAACCATAACGCAAGCAAGCAAGAAGTTCAGGAGCAATAGGCTGCTCAGGATTTTCGGAAAACAGAATGGTATTTCGAAGAATTTTGTGAAATACATGAATCATCTGGGGATGAGCGGATACTCGATAAGTGCGAGAAATTATTCGTAGGGGTATTCAGGTGGCAAAGAACTGCAAGGCAGTAGGCACAAAGCATTCTCGGAACAATAGAGAGAATTTCGGTGTATCTTGTAATAACAAGATCAACTGGGTTGAATGTATGAATGACAAATGTAGGTAGTTATCCATAAGGATACATCGGTGGTAGGGAATTGTAAAAGCGATGTCACATAGTCTCGAGAGAACATCGTAGGGTGTCTTCGGAATCTTCTGGTGAAGCAAGCGATCGTTCGTACCGAGGGGCTCTCCGGGAGAAAGTATTTACGAGAACCTAGAGTTAGGGTTAGCAAGATCATTTAACCCGAATAGGAGAGAGATCAGAGTCCCAGAGTATAGACGAGGAGTAAAAGATCCTAATACCTCCCAATGGCGACGTGGGCCCAAAAGACACACATCCATGTTAGTAAAAGATTTGTAATGTCTAGACTCGACTTCGGCCAAGGAGTGTGGAAGGGGGATTCCTACAGGCAGTTGGCTCTGATACCAACTTGTGACGCCCCCGATTCAATCGTACACTAATCATGCACGTAAACGTGTACGATCAAGATCAGGGACTCACGGGAAGATATCACAACACAACTCTAAAACATAAATAAGTCATACAAGCATTATAATACAAGCCAGGGGCCTCGAGGGCTCGAATACAAGTGCTCGATCATAGACGAGTCAGCGGAAGCAACAATATCTGAGTACAAAGATAAGTTAAACAAGTTTGCCTTAAGAAGGCTAGCACAAACTGGGATACAGATCGAAAGAGGCGCAGACCTCCTGCCTGGGATCCTCCTAAACTACTCCTGGTCGTCGTCAGCGGGCTGCACGTAGTAGTAGGCACCTCCGGTGTAGTAGGAGTCATCGTCGGCGGTGGCGTCTGGCTCCTGGGCTCCAGCATTTGGTTGCGACAACCAGGTAGAAAGGAAAGGGGGAAAAGAGGGAGAAAAGCAACCGTGAGTACTCATCCAAAGTACTCGCAAGCAAGGAGCTACACTACATATGCATGGGTATATGTGTAAAGGGCCATATCGATGGACTGAACTGCAGAATGCCAGAATAAGAGGGGGATAGCTAATCCCGTCGAAGACTACGCTTTTGCCCACCTCCATCTTGCAGCATGTAGAAGAGAGTAGATGGTAAGTTCACCAAGTAGCATCACATAGCATAATCCTACCCGGCGATTCCCTCCTCGTCGCCCTGTTAGAGAGCGATCATCGGGTTATATCTGGCACTTGGAAGGGTGTGTTTTATTAAGTATCCGGTTCTAGTTGTCATAAGGTCAAGGTACAACTCCGGGTCGTCCTTTTACCGAGGGACACGACTATTCGAATAGATAAACTTCCCTGCAGGGATGCACCACATAACCCAACACGCTCGATCCCATTTGGCCGGACACACTTTTCTGGGTCATGCCCGGCCGCGGAAGATCAACACGTCGCAACCCTACCTAGGCACAACAGAGAGGTCAGCATGCCGGTCTAAATCCTATGGCGCAGGGGTCTGGGCCCATCGCCCATTGCACACCTGCACGTTGCGAGGGCGGCCGGAAGCAGACCTAGCCTAGCAGGCGTTCCAGTCCAATCCGGCGCGCGCCGCTCCGTCGCTGACGTCACGAAGGCTTCGGCTGATACCACGACGTCGAGTGCCCATAACTGTTCCCGCGTAGTTGGTTAGTGCGTATAGGCAGTGGCCAGACTCAGATCAAATACCAAGATCTCGTTAAGCGTGTTATTTTTAAGTATCCGCGGACGCCGACCAGGGCCAGGCCCACCTCTCTCCTAGGTGGTCTCAACCTGCCCTGTCGCTCCGCCACAAAGTAACAGTCGGGGGCCGTCAGGAACCCAGGCCCACCTCTACCGGGATGGAGCCACCTGTCCTTTCAGCCCCTTCATCAGAATCACTTGAGGGTACTCAACGAGCTGACCCGACTTTAGTCACCACATGTGTCATGTATATAAAGTATATAGTATATACCCGTGATCACCTCCCTAGTGATCACGGCCCGATAGTATAGCATGGCAGACGGACAAGAGTGTAGGGCCACTGATGGAACACTAGCATCCTATACTAAGCAGTAGGATAGCAGGTAAGGGTAACAACTGTAGCAACAATGACAGGCTATGCAGCAGAATAGGATTAACCGAAAGCAGTAACATGCTACACTCTTCTAATGCAAGCAGTATAGAGAAGAATAGGCGATATCTGGTGATCAGGGGGGGGGGGCTTGCCTGGTTGCTCTGGCAAGAAGAAGGGGTCGTCGTCGATGTAGCCGATCACAGGGGTATCGACAACGGTCTCGGAGCCTACCGGAAAGAAGTAACGGAGGGGGAACACAATAAATAACAAAGCAATCAAATGTAACACAAAGCAAGACGTGGCAATACGTTGCGCTAGGGGTGACGTAACGCATGGATATGTGATACCAGCGAAGGGGGGAAACATTCGGGAAAGTATCCCCGGTGTTTCGCGTTTTCGGGCAGATGAACCGGAGGGGGAAAGTTGTGTGTTCGCTATGCTAGGGATGTGTGGCGGACGAACGGACTGCGTATTTGGATTCATCTCGTCGTTCTGAGCAACTTTCATGTACAAAGTATTTTCATCCGAGTTACAGATTATTTTATATTAATTTCTAAAGTTTTAATTCATTTTCTAAATTATTTTAATTCGAAAACGTTTATTGCGTCATCATGACGTCAGCGTGACGTCAGCGGTCAGCGTTGACCGGTCAAACAGGTGGGGCCCATCTGTCATTGACTGTTTACCTAATTAGATAATTAAGGCTAATTAACAGTGTTAACTAGATTAACTAACAGGTTTACCTAAGTTAATTAATTATCTTAATTAATTAATTATTATTTTTACTATTATTTTTACTATTATATTTATTCTTTTTTTCTTTTTTTTTTAAAGTTCTAGGGGGGTGGGGCCTGCCTGTCATTGGCCCCAGGGTGCCTAGCGGGTTCGGCGGGTTCGGG
>NC_057799.1:125451189-125479550 GCF_018294505.1 Triticum aestivum
CGAGGTGCTCGCGCGTGGGCGCGGGCTGGGGGAAGCGAGGGCGCGGCGACCGTGGACGGTGCTCGACCCGGCGTGGCGAGGCACGACCCTAGCATAGCCGGGCGTGGCCACGGGCGCAAACACAGCGCGGCCGGGCGCGTCGACGAGGTAGGGGGCGGGGCACTACTGTGACGCGCGGTGAGCAGAGAAAGGGAGGAGGGGAGGTGGCGGCTCACAGGGGGCCAGACGAGGAATGGCAGCGGCTCGGGGAGGAGTTGGGGTCAGCGCGACGAGGTGGAGCAGCTCCGGTTGTGGAGGAGGACGAAGATGGGCGGCGAGGTGGCGTTTTGGTGATGCTCCTGCTCGCTGGCGTTGGCGTGGAGGTCGAGGGGCAGCCCCTCAAAGTGTCGGCCTGCTCAGGGAGGCCGGTGGCCATGGGGTTCACGGCGGCGCGGCGTCGGGCGGAGGCGCTGGAAGGCGGTTGGGCGCGGGGACGAGCATGCGTGCGGGGTCGCGTGGGAGGCCCTGGAGCCGAGCAAGCGGCGGAGAAGAGGACCAGGGGCGCGGAGGCCCAAGGCGGTCGCCGGCAGCCATGGGGATCGAGGCGAGGAGCTCCTCTCCTGTGTGGGCGTTGTGTGGTGGCGGCGGGTGAGGGAGACGAGGGGAGAGGTGGGGATTGTGCGGGGGAGTGGGGTGACCGGGCTAGGGTTCGATGGGGAGTGGGGGGTTAAGGCGAGGAGTGGCGATGGGCCGGCCTGGCTGGGTCTTGTGTTGGCCCTGTTGGGCCAGAATGGCCCAACGAGAGGGGGGTTGCCCCCCTGTTTTACCTTTTTTCTTTATTTATTTTCCTCTTTTCTTTTCTGTTTTATTTTTGTTACCTATTATTTTAGTTTCTGTAAAATATATACTTTGCATCTAATTTTAGCATTTCAATTTAGTCCACCGCTACAAAACGTCTAGACCCCAAATAATTTGGTTTTGATATTTTATCAATTTGTAAAGGCATTTAAATAATCAGGTTTGCTAATATTTAAATCATTTTAGTGCATTCAAACACATAATAAAAGTGTGGTTCCTTCACAAATATTTAGTAAGGATTATTTGCCACAAACCGAACATTTTGGTTTTAATGTTTCAAAACTTTTGTTGTTTGCCTGTGTTTCAAATTTGAATTTGGATCGGTTCTGAACTAACGCGAGATTAACAACAGTAACCGTGGTGACGTGGCACCATTAACGTGTGATTACTGTAGCCTAATTATCCGGGCGTCACATTTTGTGAGAAGGAACCTACTGATGGGGAGAAGATAGGGAAGACTTTGTCTACTATGCTCCCATCAGATCAGATCCTCCAACAACAATACCGTGCTCGTAACGATACTATCTATTCTGAGCTTATTCACATGTAATTCAGGCTGAAAAGCATGATGAGCCACTCACTAAGAACGGCTCTCAGCACCCAGTTGGGGCACAACCTTTACCCGAAGTTCATATGAATGTCGCGAATAGGTAGTAGTTTAATGGTACCTTTCGGGGTAAACTGTCTAATTTCGAGCATAGGCGAAAGCGCAATGGGAACATGAGATCCAGAAACCCAGGCAAGGGAAAAGGCACTGCAAAGCCCAAGTTAGATAAATCTAAGCTGTGCAACAAGTGTGGATGCTACACGCATCCTACTGACAAGTGCCAAATGCCCAAGCATTTGGTTATGCTATACCAGCAATCTCAGGGACGCAGAGCACCTCAAGGGAAAAGGTTGGAAGCCAACTTCAACCTTCATCCGCATGGCGCCAATGGAGCTGGTTGTTCGCACGATGTTCCTCCTAGACCGAGCAACACCATGATTCCCCTTCCGCCTGAGGATCCTGCTGACACGGAGAACATGTTGCTTGGTACACCTCAAACGATGTGTTTGGCGACTTCGACTAGTCCCTCAATCTCCTTAGTGATATACTTAATTATGTCCATTTGTGATGATTGTAATAAAAACATAAGTTTGTTGTTGTCTTTATATTATATTGTATCAACACATTTGCTATAATAAGATTGTATTCTATGTATTAACATGAGGTTTTCTTATTGAAAATTCTTTGTTTTTATATAGTTCTCTACGAGGACAATCCGATGGAAGAGGAATTATGCCTTGTGGACAGTGGTACCACAAACTCCATACTAAGGGAGATGAAATATTTCCAAACTCTGAAAAAGATGAATGAAGATATTTGAAGTATCGCTGGACGCGATACGGTGATTGTTGGCACTGGACGTGCCATATTTACCCTCCCAGGTGGTACACAAGTGCAAATTGAGGATGCTTTATTGTATCTCGATTCTTCACATACCCTGATCAGTTATCGAGATATCCGTAAAAATGGTTTTAACATTGAAACCCATGAAGACAACAAAGAGGAGTATCTACTCTTTACCAAAGATCACGAATATGGCAACAAGGTACATGAGAAAATTCCTTTTCCGTCGTCTGGTTTGTAGAGTGGATTAACGAGCAGCTCGGTTCGTTAAGCTCGTACTCGTTAAGATCATGCTCGTTAAGGCTCGGCTCGTTAAGCTCGTTAAGGTTAACGAGCAGAAAACCCTACTCGGCTCGACTCGTTTGAAGCTCATTGAGCTCGTGAGCGCTCGCGAGCACTCGTTAACAAATTATTATTGTTCGGGATTGACAAAACAAATGATCGAACTATCTCTTTGCATTAGATGAGGTGCTATATTGTAACACCCCCAGTGTCATGCTACAGTAATCCCCTGTTAATGGTGCCATGTCATCATGTTTCTGTGCTAATCTTCACTTGATCCAAATCACCGTTCAAATTCAAATTTTAAAATAAAGTCAAAAATAACATTTCTTTAAACAACTAAACAAAATTGTTCACAATGTGACAAAAATTCCCAAGCAATTGTGAAAATAACAGATACTTCATTTGGATGCCCAAGTTGTCCCTGTCATTTTATTTAGTGGTCAAGTTGCATTTAAATTAGCCTTTTCAAAATAAACAAATATTTACAGTTTTCCTTTTTAACCTCAAACTTTGTGGGCCTCTGCAACGTATTGCCTAGTATTTGTGTGCCAATTTTCACATTTAACCAAATCCATTTGTTAGCTAATGTAAATAGACAACAGTAAAGAAAAATAAATAAACACAAAAAGTAAAAGAAAAGAAACGGAGAACCTAACTTACTAGGCCACTTGGCCCACCTATCCATAAATGGCCCAGCCCACCCCCTATTTTCCCCTTCCTCCTGCTACAGGAAGCAGAGGGGATCGTGGAGGCCATCCATGGCACCCCGGCCAGGTGCCGGTCATCCACGACCTTCCCCATAGTCTACAAGACCCTGGCGCCCCTCCCCCAAACCCTAATCCCCTCCCTAGCTGCCCCTAGATCCGTTTCCCCTCTCCCTCACTCGTCCTCTTCTCCACAGCGATCGCAGTCACAGCTGTTGCCACGGCTTTGCCGTCCTCATGGCCGTCGTCGTCCCCGCGTTGAGCTAGGACGTCCTGGGGCTTCACCACCATCGCCTCCTTTGTCTACGCTATTGGGTTGGACCGGGGAGGCCTCGTATGCCCGCCATCACCGTCGTCCCCGTCGCGTACATCTCCGGGCGTCATCGTCGATTCCGACCGCTCCAGTCCACCCCCGGCCTCCTCGACCGCGCCCCCGAGCTCACTGTGAGCTCCTCTCCCGGATCCCTCCTTTCCCTGCTTCAATTTGTCGCCGTTGAGGCCGCAACCGCCTCCGACCGTCGCTGTCGTATTGACCTGCTGCCGCTGCTGTACCGCGAACACGCCGCAGCCGAGCGGCCTCGCGCCCCTACGCCTACCCCTGCGTCGCGCACGCCTTAGCTGCTAGCTTGCCCGCGGCACCACATGCTGCTCGCGGTCACGCCTTGCGCCTCGTCACGCCCCCTGCCCTTGCCCTTGCGTACATGGTGTCCCGGCCGTGCCCAGCGGGCTCAAGCAGCGATCGCGCGCTGCTCTACCTGCTGCTGCTCCCGCATACTGATGCTGCTACTTCCTCCTGTTTTTTTTAGTTGTGCTACTTCCTCCTGTTGCCGCTACGTACTTAGCTGCTGCTCCTTGCGCTGCCCTGTTGCTTGACTACTTTGCACTGCTACTGCTTGTACTGCTCTAGGCCTCTAGCTACTGCGTATTGCTGCAACTACTGCTTGGGCATGGCCGCAAGGCCCCTGTGCTCGGCCGTGTGTGCCTAGGCGTGTGTATAAGCCGGACCTTGTTTAGTCTAGCTTAGGATTAAACTAGTGTTAAGTGAGTCTAGTAGTAGATGACATGTAGGGCCCCCATTTAAATAAGTTAGATTTATTTATTTGTTTAGAGATAGCCTATGACATGTGGGCCACCCCCTTCTCTATTTGACCGGTCATTTTGACTTAGTCAAACTCGTAATAAATAATTTTAGAATATGTTTTAAACTTGCAAAAATCTTATAGAATAAACCGTAACTCGGATGAAAATACTTTATACATGAAAGTTGCTCAGAACGACGAGACTAATCCGAATACGCTCTCAGTTCATCTGTCGCGCGTACCTAGCATAGCAAACCTGCAACTTTCCCCCTCCGATGCGTTTGTCCGAAAATGCCTAACACCGGGAAAACATTCTCGGATGTTTTCCCCCTTCGCCGGTATCGTGTAACCCTGCGTTAGTTCACCCCTAGCACCGCGTATTACCATGTTATGCTTTATGATGCTTTGTTTGCTTTATATTTATTGTTTCTTTCCCCTCTTCTCTTCGATAGACCCCGAGACGGCTGCCGATGCCACTATGTTCGACTACGTCACCGACGACCCTCCTTGTCTGAGCAACCAGGCAAGCCCCCCCCCTTTGATCATCCCGATATCGCCCATTCCATTCTCTCATGCTTGCATTAGATTTTGCTATTGTTATTGTTTGCTCCTATTCTGATGCATAGCCTGCTTTTGTATCTGCTGTTGTACCTTACCTGCTTATCCTTAACTGCTTAGTATAGGTTGGTCAGTGATTCATCAGTGACCCCCACCTTGTCCTTGTTGCCCCTGCTTCATCATTGAAGACCCGATCAACGGGATCGAAGACCAGGCCCCGGCACCGCACATCACTTTCCCCTTAGTTGCTCGACACTACTGGGTTACTATCGAGTGCCGAGGGTGAGACCTCTACAACACTTCTGATGTTAACCCTGTAGTGTAGCTATTCGGTCGTGGTCATCGAGGGTGATTCCGCCTTAACCACTTCCGATACGACTCTGTCGTGCAACCCCTCAAGTGTGAACCTCGGGCGTGGTTCCTCTTACGTTCACCTTGATAATTACATCGAGTGGAATTCACCGGGGGTGATTCCTCGGGTTTTCCCCTTTATGTTTGGACACACGGATACTTGGACTTTACAACTGTTACTTGGAAAGGCGGGTCGACCCTGAGGGGTACCCGCGAGTGATGTGGAGACGGGTTGACCTGGAGGGTGCCCGCGAGATAATTACGAGGCGTGGCCGGGCATTCTTAGCCCTTGCCGCAAGTCCTCGAGACGGGGCGACGGGGTCACATCTTTCATGAGTCTCTGCTTGTTACCGCGCGTTCCTAATCCACTACGATTTGGATATTTGATCCGAGGGGCCTCTGGCCTGATAGCACTAACCATCACGTGGGCATAGTATGGGCGTTCTGCGTCGTATGCATCAGCCGAAGCTTAATAGACGTCAGCGACTAAGTGGCGCGCACCGGGTTGGACTGGTAAGCTCCTACCTTTTTAAGGAGGTAGCTAGGTTTGCTCACCGGCTGCCCACGCAACGTGCAGGAGTTCCCGGGGCGATGGCCCATGACCCCTGGGGGCATAGGTTTAGTCTGGCGTGCTGACCTCTCTATTAAGCCTAGGTCGGGTTGCGGCGTATTGTTTGGCCGAGACCGGGCATGACCCAGGAAAGTGTGTCCGGCCGGAGTTAATTGAGCGTGGTGGGTAAGTTGGTGCACCCCTGCAGGGAAGAAAACATCTATCGATAGCCTGTCCTACGGTAATGGACACTTGGAGTTGTATCCCGATCGATACAACTAGAACTGGATACTTGTGATGAGAATTGGATTGTGATGAGAAATGGATAGTATGGCTCTGGGATTGCTTTCTCGCAGGGAGTCGAGAAAGGATCTCTGGCCGAGGTTGATAACACTACTACTACTTTACTTTACGCTACTGTACTCCCTCCTGTTGCTGCAAGATGGTGGTTTCCAGAAGATGCTAGTCTTCGATAGGCTAGGCTTTCCCCTTCTCTTCTGGCATTCTGCAGTCCAGTCCACAGATACAACCCATTCCATTGATACTGATGCATATGTAGTGTAGTTCCTTGCTTGCGAGTACTTTGGATGAGTACTCACGGTTGCTTTGCTCCCCCTTTTCCCCCTTTCTTCTTCTTTCCGGTTGACGCAACCAGATGTCGGAGCCCAGGAGCCAGATGCCACCGCCGATGCTTACTACTACGTGGAGGCCGCCGCCGACTAGGAGTAGTTAGGAGGCTCCCAGGCAGGAGGCCTTGCCTTTTCGATCGATGTTGCTTTTGTGCTAGCCTTCTTAAGGCAAACTTGTCTAACTTATGTCTCTACTCAGATATTGTCGCTTCCGCTGACTCTTATGTTTTCGAGCTTATGTATTCGAGCCCTCGAGGCCCCTGGCTTGTAATATAAAGCTTGTATTATTTCAATTTGTGTCTAGAGTTGTGTTGTGATATCTTCCCGTGAGTCCTTGATCTTGATCGTACACATTTGCGTGTATGATTAGTGTACGATTGAATCGAGGGCGTCACAAGTTGGTATCAGAGTCGACTGCCTGTAGGTAGCCCCCTTTCCAACTCCTTGGCCGAAGTTGAGTCTAGTCGTCCAAAACTGTTTTACTAACTTGGCTGTGTGGCTTACGGGCCCACGTCGCCATTGGGTGGTATTAGGATCTTTTATTCCTCGTCTATACTCTGGGACTCTGATCTCTCTTCCATTCGGGTTAACTAATTTTGCTAAAAATCTAACTTTAGGTTCTCGAAAATACTTTCTCCCGGAGAGCCCCTTCAGTCCAGATGATCACTTGCTGCACCAGAAGATTTCGAAGATACTCTCCGATGTTTCCCCGAAACCCTTGTGCCCTTCGCCGTTGCAATTCCATATCACCGATAAATCCCTATGGACAACTGCATACACTTGTCGTCCATACCTTCTTTTCCAATTGTTCTTGTTATTACAAGATACCTTGAAATACTTCGGAATTTCCGAGAATCCTTTGTGCCTGCTGCCTTGCAGCTTCTTTTCCGCCTGAATACCCCCCTACGAATAATTCCTCACACTTATCGAGGATTCGTTCATCCCCAGTTGTTCATATGTCTCACAAAAGTCTTTGAATTACTATTCGATCTTTCGATAATCCTCAATAGCCTGTTGTTCTTACAATTCTTACTTGCTTGCATTATGGATAATCCCATAAGTCTAGTAATCTTATTGGCATCCTTTTTCACTATCCTTTTGAGTCCGTAGATTCAATATGTTGCGAATGCTCGCAATCCTCAGTCGGATCATAGAATTCATCCTTCCGGCTTGGACGTCATTTGACCAAGAGTTGATTCTCGACCAATCAAATTACCATCGATTGTACCTCTAAGTCTATTCAATTTATCCGTCCTTAATCAGAGTGTTTGCTTCTGATCCCTTGATTTGGAAATCATAATTCCTTTGTATTTAAGCTTTGGAATTATCCAGATATTTCTATAATCTGATGCCTTTGCATTCTTTCTTCCTCTGATTGAGCACCGATACTCACCTCAGCTCCATTGTGGATCACCAGATCCTTTGTTGGATTTTATCCGACAGTGTCCTTCATATTCTATCACCTTGTGAATTCTCCCCCGATACATAATGCCTTTGGTAAATTGTATCTTATGCTTTTGTCAATCATGCTCTGCTTCAAGCATGTGTTAATTGGTCCTGAAGTTTGTGGTATTTGTTCCTAAGATGCCCCGATGGGTTGAACCAACGCCTTCCCTAATCTGTGTGGACCCGAAAGTTTTCACGGGTCATACTTATCTGGTATTGCACCATTTAAAACTTTCAACAACTAATGCCATTTTTGAAAAACGAGAAGTGAATGGAAGGTTATACGTTGAAGAAGTGGGAGTCGACCTTGAACTTTGTGTTCATGCCCATGGACACGATGTGGAACTTATCATGGAAGCTTCTTGTAATAATAACTATTTCCTTGATATAATATCATCTGGTATCGGTGAATTGATCCTTCGCAACCGTGGTTCCGACCATGATTGTTCTTCTTTGGTCTCATTTCTTGGACAAGTTAAATCACTTGTCTTCTGCAGGTCAATATGCCTGCCCAACCTCTATTATGATCTACCTTCGAGTATTACCCCTAGTATCTCGAGGATATCATGCCATTGCACTACATCTTATGAACTTTTGATGGAGTACTACCTTACCCTGTCTTTGTCACTTCACGGGTTCTGGGTTGTTTGTCAACCGAGAACACCGATAAGTGAATCGATTCCGCACTCCGATTCAATAACTCTAAGTTATTACCCTCCTTGCCACGTTCACTGAGATAGTCCCCAGGTAACTATATTGTGTTGAGCTCCGTCCTTCCCGAGTCTTTTCCCCTTACTCCACCCCTTAATCTCGGTACGAGATTTCTTGTAGTGGAGGAGATTTGTAAGACCCCCACTGTCATGCTACAGTAATCCCCTGTTAATGGTGCCATGTCATCATGTTACTGTGCTAATCTTCACTTGATCCAAATCACAGTTCAAATTCAAATTTTAAAATAAAGTAAAAAATAACATTTCTTTAAACAACTAAACAAAATTGTTCACAATGTGACAAAAATTCCCAAGCAATTGTGAAAATAACAGATACTTCATTTGGATGCCCAAGTTGTCCCTGTCATTTTATTTAGTGGTCAAGTTGCATTTAAATGAGCCTTTTCAAAATAAACAAATATTTATAGTTTTCCTTTTTGACCTCAAACTTTGTGGGCCTCTTCAACGTATTGCCTAGTATTTGTGTGCCAATTTTCACATTTAACCAAATCCATTGGTTAGCTAACGTAAATAGACAACAGTAAATAAAAATAAATAAACAGAAAAAGTAAAAGAAAAGAAACGGAGGACCTAACTTACTAGGCCACTTGGCCCACCTATCCATAAATGGCCCAGCCCACCCCCTGTTTTCCCCTTCCTCCTGCTACAGTAAGCAGAGGGGATCGTGGAGGCCATCCATGGCACCCCGGCCAGGTGCCGGCCATCCACGACCTTCCCCATAGTCTACAAGACCCTGGCGCCCCTCCCCCAAACCCTAATCCCCTCCCTAGCTGCCCCCAGATCCGTTTCCCCTCTCCCTCACTCGTCCTCTTCTCCGCAGCGATCGCAGTCACAGCCGTTGCCACGGCTTTGCCGTCCTCATGGCCGTCATCATCCCCGTGTTGAGCTAGGATGTCCTGGGGCTTCACCACCATCGCCTCCTTCGTCTACGCTATTGGGTTGGACCGGGGAGGCCTCGTACGCCCGCCATCGCCGTCGTCCCCATCGCGTACATCTCCGGCCGTCATCGTCGATTCCGACCGCTCCAGTCCACCCCCGGCCCCCTCGACCGCGCCCCCGAGCTCGCTGTGAGCTCCTCTCCCGGATCCCTCCTTTCCCTGCTTCAATTTGTCGCCGTTGAGGCCGCAACCGCCTCCGACCGTCGCTGTCGTATTGACCTCGCGCCCCTACGCCTACCCCTGCGTCGCGCACGCCTTAGCTGCTCGCTTGCCCGCGGCACCACATGCTACTCGCGGTCACACCTTGCGCCTCGTCACGCCCCCTGCCCTTGCCCTTGCATACACGGTGTCCCGGCCGTGCCCAGCGGGCTCAAGCAGCGATCGCGCGCTGCTCTACCTGCTGCTGCTACTTCCTCCTGTTTTTTTGAGCTGTGCTACTTCCTCCTGTTGCCGCTACGTACTTAGCTGCTGCTCCTTGCGCTGCCCTGTTGCTTGACTACTTTGCACTGCTACTGCTTGTACTGCTCTAGGCCTCTAGCTACTGCGTATTGCTGCTACTACTGCTTGGGCATGGCCGCAAGGCCCCTGTACTCAGCCGTGTGTGCCTAGGCATGTGTATGAGCCGGACCTTGTTTAGTCTAGCTTAGGATTAAACTAGTGTTAAGTGAGTCTAGTAGTAGATGACATGTAGGGCCCCCATTTAAATAAGTTAGATTTATTTATTTGTTTAGAGATAGCCTATGACATGTGGGCCACCCCCTTCTCTATTTGACCGGTCAATTTGACTTAGTCAAACTCGTAATAAATAATTTTAGAATATGTTTTAAACTTGCAAAAATCTTATAGAATAAACCGTAACTCGGATGGAAATACTTTATACATGAAAGTTGCTCAGAACGACAAGACTAATCCGAATACGCTCTTAGTTCATCTGTCACGCGTCCCTAGCATAGCGAACCTGCAACTTTCCCTCTCCGGTGCGTTTGTCCGAAAATGCCTAACACCGGGAAAACATTCCCGGATGTTTTCCCCCTTCGCCGGTATCGTGTAACCCTGCGTTAGTTCACCCCTAGCACCGCGTATTACCATGTTATGCTTTATGATGCTTTGTTTGCTTTATATTTATTGTTTCTTCCCCCTGTTCTCTTTGAGAGACCCCGAGACGGCTGTCGATGCCACTATGTTCGACTACGTCACCGACGACCCTCCTTGTCTGAGCAACCAGGCAAGCCCCCCCTTTGATCATCCCGATATCGCCCATTCCATTCTCTCATGCTTGCATTAGATTTTGCTATTGTTATTGTTTGCTCCTATTCTGATGCATAGCCTGCTTTTGTATCTGCTGTTGTACCTTACCTGCTTATCCTTAACTGCTTAGTATAGGTTGGTTAGTGATCCATCAGTGACCCCCACCTTGTCCTTGTTGCCCCTGCTTCATCATTGAAGACCCGATCAACGGGATCGAAGACCAGGCCCCGGCACCGCACATCACTTTCCCCTTAGTTGCTCGACACTACTGGGTTACTATCGAGTGCCGAGGGTGAGACCTCTACAACACTTCTGATGTTAACCCTGTAGTGTAGCTATTCGGTCGTGGTCATCGAGGGTGATTCTGCCTTAACCACTTCCGATATGACTCTGTCGTGCAACCCCTCAAGTGTGAACCTCGGGGGTGGTTCCTCTTACGTTCACCTTGATGATTACATCGAGTGGAATTCACCGGGGGTGATTCCTCGGGTTTTCCCCTTTATGTTTGGACACACGGATACTTGGACTTTACAACTGTTACTTGGAAAGGCGGGTCGACCCTGAGGGGTACCCGCGAGTGATGTGGAGACGGGTTGACCTGGAGGGTGCCTGCGAGATAATTATGAGGCGTGGCCGGGCATTCTTAGCCCTTGCCGCAAGTCCTCGAGACGGGGCGACGGGGTCACATCTTTCGTGAGTCTCTGCTTGTTACCGCGCGTTCCTAATCCACTACGATTTGGATATTTGATCCGAGGGGCCTCTGGCCTGATAGCACTAACCATCACGTGGGCATAGTATGGGCGTTCTGCGTCGTATGCATCAGCCGAAACTTAATAGACGTCAGCGACTAAGCGGCGCGCACCGGGTTGGACTGGTAAGCTCCTACCTTTTTAAGGAGGTAGCTAGGTCTGCTCACCGGCCGCCCACGCAACGTGCAGGAGTTCCCGGGGCGATGGCCCATGACCCCTGGGGGCATAGGTTTAGTCCGGCGTGCTGACCTCTCTATTAAGCCTAGGTCGGGTTGCGGCGTATTGTTTGGCCGAGGCCGGGCATGACCCAGGAAAGTGTGTCCGGCCGGAGTTAATCGAGCGTGGTGGGTAAGTTGGTGCACCCCTGCAGGGAAGAAAACATCTATCGATAGCCTGTCCTACGGTAACGGACACTTGGAGTTGTATCCCGATCGATACAACTAGAACTGGATACTTGTGATGAGAATTGGATTGTGATGAGAAATGGATAGTATGGCTCTGGGATTGCTTTCTCGCAGGGAGTCGAGAAAGGATATCTGGCCGAGGTTGATAACACTACTACTACTTTACTTTACGCTACTCTACTCCCTCCTGTTGCTGCAAGATGGTGGTTTCCAGAAGATGCTAGTCTTCGATAGGCTAGGCTTTCCCCTTCTCTTCTGGCATTCTGCAATCCAGTCCACAGATACAGCCCATTTCATTGATACCGATGCATATGTAGTGTAGTTCCTTGCTTGCGAGTACTTTGGATGAGTACTCACGGTTGCTTTGCTCCCCCTTTTCCCCCTTTCTTCTTCTTTCCGGTTGACGCAACCAGATGTCGGAGCTCAGGAGCCAGATGCCACCGCCGATGCTTACTACTACGTGGAGGCCGCCGCCGACTAGGAGTAGTTAGGAGGCTCCCAGGCAGGAGGCCTTGCCTTTTCGATCGATGTTGCTTTTGTGCTAGCCTTCTTAAGGCAAACTTGTCTAACTTATGTCTCTACTCAGATATTGTTGCTTCCGCTGACTCTTATGTTTTCGAGCTTATGTATTCGAGCCCTCGAGGCCCCTGGCTTGTAATATAAAGCTTGTATTATTTCAATTTGTGTCTAGAGTTGTGTTGTGATATCTTTCGTGAGTCCTTGATCTTGATCGTACACATTTGCGCGTATGATTAGTGTAAGATTGAATCGAGGGCGTCACAAGGTGCTATATAGAGCACTGGAACAGGCGTTTACAAAGGGGGTGTCGGTTCAGACAGAACCGACGCAACGGTTGGAGAAGTAACCGCAATGGTTAATACAAGGAGGGATTAATTCCTTAATTGCTATGTTAATTAATCTTAACACTCCCCCTAATCCACGCTTGTCCAGGTATCATCGTCATCTTGAAAGAGACTCCAAAAACCCTGTGGGAAAAATATGAGGAGTATAGGGATTGATATGTTGCCAAAACTCCTTCAAACCCAGTGGGAAAAATAAGGAGAAAAATAATGCAACATATAATAATTATTGTCTCTTTCAACTCAATATGAGAAAATCATAGAACTAAAAGGACAATAAATATGTCATTATACTTTCCTAAAAACCCCGGTGGGGAAAACTGAAAGTATGACATATGATCTCATGTTGATATTACCTCATTAAAAACCTTTATGAGAACCTGTAAAGTAAACTCATGAAGGAAAAAAGTGTATAATATGATGCATTGAACATGAACAATTTAGGAAGATACTCCCCCTGATTCTTGCAAAATTCGAAGCCGTCACCTACCAATTCCATGAACACATTTCTAGAACATAGAAGTTGGTAGAAACCCAATGAACAAATCAGTCGCATGATTTGACTTGCAAGATATGCAATATAGTGATATTGCTTATTATGTAACCTGTTTGCATCCGGGCAACACAAGAAACATTATCGTTGAGATAATGGTTGGTGGGTGTAGCCATGAGGTCTGTTTGGAAGACTTCTCATGAGAGGGCTACTACACCTAGGAGGAACACTAAGCTTGTCTACGATCTGACATAGTAGGGATCTGATCGATCTATCCAACGATATCGATGTTCACATTTATGTGAAACTGAAAAACAAGGACAAGATGTTTGATGCATTGGAGATATCAAAAGATATTCTTGCGTACCAACCAACTGTGTTTGGTGGATCCAATGTCATTATGGAACATTGAGTCCCAATATCTCATTTCCATCATCTCTTGGTCTAAATAGATCTTTCTCTACGTCTAGAGAATGAACTACCATGAGAGTTATGGATGGATAATATCTGTCCACAATGAATGTCTCCAATATATTTTGGATATAGACAACATAGTATACCATAATGTATGAATGAAGGTGCTCAAGTTGTAGTAACGAGCGGTATTTGGTTTACCAGATCCTTCATTTTAAATTTCGTCATTTAGATGATTACATGTGTCGCAGACACACAAACATGGATAATCATCATTGTAGGAGTAATTTTTGTGTATAAGGATCTAACTATATCAGTTGTACCATATGTACCGACAACAATAAGTCTTATGGTGACTTACTGATTTTACACAATGTATGTTGCGTATTGCATTTCGATTCAGAAGTGAGATTCCATCGGGAATCAACCATATATGTCTGAATCTAGTGATCCACATGGATATGTGATCACTACATCTATCAACTGCTGAGATAGATGATTTTGTACTTCCAATGATATAAGTAATCGGAAAGAGATTCCACCTCTGGAGAATAGTTGGGTATCTGCGTGAACCCTTATGCTACAATACTTGCTCCCTCTTTCACCACCTTGTTGTTCTCAATTCTGTTTCCAGAAGAAAACTGGTGTAGGTATTGCTTATGAATACCTTCCCATTATTGAGCAAGATTATTTCTACCTAGATTATACCCTTTGCTCGAGTTCAGTCCGAGTGTTATTCACACTTTTCCATGGCCATGGTCTTTGGATCTGAATCATTGTTTTTGCAATCTAGTTGAGAAATATATGTCAACAATTGTAGACTTCCGGTTATATGTTTCTCCAGAATCTATATATCCATATAGAGTTGATGGAAATATCGTTACCCATGGTGACTGCTCGCAATTTCCCAATGCGGCTGAGTCGAGTATTCCGATGTCCCAGTCATTGTGTACACTATGACCTAGGTTGGTGGAGGTTTCCCATCCACTAGGTGTATACTACCCATTAGGTGTCTGTCAACGTAAAGTTGACTTGCATTTACTGATTCAGAGGCCTTGATATCCTTGCTTGCAAGAAGCTGAATCCTGATGTACTATTGTCGTACTTCTCCCCCTGTTGCTTTTAACAGGGAGTTGAGTGGTTTTAGTTGGTACCTCCACTCTTTCCGACATATCTTTGCAGGATTTTAGGATTGCGTGACACCTTTATAGTCAGTAAATGAATCTGGCAGGTTATTTGCAATGTGTTGCAAATCTTCTGAACGCATGGTTCAGATATTTGAGTATGTGGATTTGAGGCAGAAATGTGTTGAACATTCCACTAATTTCCTGGCATTCTTTATGGTACTTGAAATCTCCCCCTAATGCCTGGAAATGTTCCTCATTGAATCAGCATACTGGCCTTGAATAACTCCCCATGAGTGGGGCTTGAGGTATTGACGGTAATACAGGTATTTCTCACATAGATCCCAACTATATGTTGTGGGGCCAATGATGTATGCCGGGTGGTGACATCGGTATGCAACCGAATTATCGCAGATAGGAAATACTTGGTAGATATCAACATATCAAAGATAGAGGGGAATAATATTATGCAGTTCTATCATGAGCGTGTAAAACTGCATGACTCCAACGTAAAGTTGGTAAGTTGCAATTTCAAAGTAAAGATAATGCAATGAGCTCTTTGGATAGGATTCCACCAAACCATTTTGAGTCTAGACATTAGGACAAAGTGCTAAACTTCAATCCAAGGGCCAAAGAGAAGGCACTCAAGGAGAATTCTGCAATGTTATCCATTAGATTTGCTTGAAATCGTTGTCAGGATAATGAGCCAATGGTTTCGTGTGAATAAAACACACACTTAAGACCATCATGTAGATATGTCTTTTAGAACCATGGAATACCTGAATAGTCTAGTCAATGGATGGGAAGAGCCACTTACCTCAACTTGATGCATTCAAGGAGTCTGAGTGGTTCAACGTAGACTTTAAGGTGTGCGAGCCTTAAAATTAGCTTCCCTGTGTCACATGTAGTGCACACAAAATCCAAATATTGTTAGAATTTAGCATCATAATAATCACAAACTATTGGAATTGCTGATAGTTTCGGTTTCAACCCAATGTCTCGAAGACCACGGCGAGTATGCCAAGTTTGTCATGTACAAGACACTCTGGAAAACTATCTCGTACGCAACATGTCCTACGGGTTGTGTCGTATGTGTAGTACAATCTAGATGATACACAGAGAATGTGCTTGCCATATCCATTGCATATGGTAAAGATAAGTTATTTCTCTTTGTTGTCATGCTATGGAAACTATTTTGACGGATACCTCCATAGTTTAGTAGGGTATGAGTTAAACTTGGGAAGCAATAAAGCATCCCGACGTTACTCGAGTACCCACAGAGATAGTAAATATGACTCGAGTTGAGCCAACAAATACCTCATCATGTCTAGCGATTTTAAAATATCTCCTTTCTCTCAATGAGAGTGGAAACATTGGACTTCCCCGAGTATAGAGTTTGTGGTGCATATATTCACAAGGCACATATAATTTTTCATCGGATTGACTCCCGTAGAAATCTATATATAGACATGAAGATTCTCAATATGAAAATCACTGTCAGATATATAGAATACATACAAATGTATTTGTACCAAAGTGTTGATACAATATATTGTGATATACAATATATATGATGACAACAATACTTATGTTGTTGTTACAACATCATAAATGGACATTAATTATATTGACCACTCAGGAGATTGAAAGACTATTCATAGTCTCCAAACATGTCGGTTGAGGCATATTCAACCATCACATTCTCCGTGCCCATAGGGTCCCGTCACAGCTGGTGATGTCGGATTCAAGGTTGAAGTAAGATTCAAACCTTTGCCCTTGAGGTTCATTGTATCCCAGGAATTGCTGATACAGAATAACCAGATGCTGAGATCTGAATCTAATGCCTCATAATGTATAAGACAACATTTTTCTGTTAGCGGTGTGATCCTGACTAGAGGTGAATCATGTGGTCTTGGATTGCACACACTATTCCACGAGACACAAGAGCGATCATGGTGTCCATGGCCCAGGTAGGGCAGTGGTGGCCATTGAGGGCGAATCCCTCAAATTCTCTAGCCATTGGCTACCAGAGATAATTAATTTATGAACAGTAAATTAAAGACCATCACGATTAGTGTTGTAATGAATTTTGCAAAATTAATGGATATTTCAAGTGTGAATCTCAAATTGCTAAGTATGACATCTTGCAGATAATCTCCGAAAGAGAGTAGATCTCGCAGCACTAGGGAGTATAATCTGATGAAATCAATAGATACTCACTCCTAATGCCTTTTGTCATGACTTAGTAAAATGTGTGGAAGAGCACTTTGTAAAGCGATCATAATGTCAAAACGACAAAATATAGGCTTTATCAGTAGTCATCGATAATCTGCGTAGGCAGTAGATCCATATGACTGCCTTTTGATCCCAATGCATCAATTTGAAGAAATCACTTTGAATTTTGCATTTTATTTGCACGAAATTAAAAATCTCAATTGCAAATAGACGTATTAATCTCGACATGTAGCGATCATGGAGATACATACATCATAGAAATATTCCGGAATACCTCGTACTCAACGGAGAAACAGTACTGCAGAGGTATTGAATTTATCTTTGCAAGAGATAAAAAAATCTCAATTGCAAATAATAGATGTAATGAATCTCAACATGTAGAATAACATGGAAATATATTACATCATATTTTATTCTGGAATACAAGGTACTCTATAGATATACATTACTAACGTAATGAATAATAATGATGTTGCAAACTTGATCCTCAAGTGAAAAACTTGAATTATGTAGATCTCAATTTAAATGAGATCTTGTATCAAATTGCAAGATAATTCAGTGGAGTGAATTGATATTTTGTGAAAGAAAATTGATCTCAACCGCAATGAGATTATTTTGCGAGAAAAAGAAATTTTCTCAATCGCAAATGTTGTGCGAGAAAACTTAATCTCAATCGCAAAACAATGTCGTTGTACTAATATGACATGTTATAGGAATTGCTAAAAAGCAAACACATTGAACATGCCACATATAATAACCACATATTTTCTGGAATGTTAAACTCAAGAGAAAATGGGCTAAATGATGATCGGTATATGGCCTAAACATTACCAGTGCTAATAAATAGCAAGTAGTTGGACCAAGATGCAATATCTCGAAACATCCCGAAAGTAGCCACAAAATGATGACAGACACAGGTTTTGGGCTATTCCGTAAATAGGTAAGCCGCAAGGGCTAAATTGCAAAACTAGCGAAGAGATAAGGTTCTATCTCTTTCCTCCCGAGCGATTTCCACCAGGAGAAATCCTGTAACCGCCTCATCGCCGTTTTGGCTCGACGGCCAGGGACACGACTATGAGCCCGCCATCGTCTCCACCGCAGGGAGCCACGCCAGAGGGAGCAGCCGCCACCGTTGCCGGAGGGCCAGCCTCGGGCCGTTGCCTCGGGCGCCGCCTGCATGGATGCAAGCCGAGGGCTACGACGTCGCCTCTGCCCGGGCCGTGGACCGCGCTGCCGCGCGCCTGAGGGCATCGCCATGCCTGGCACCGGCTGTTGGCCGCTGCGGCCGCCTCCAGGTGTAGCGCTGGGAGCAGCCGGGCCAAAGGATGCTGCCGCTCCGCTAGGAGGCTAGCCGAGGGAGCGCAGTCCGGGCCATGGGTCGCTGCCGAAGTTTGCCTTGGACGGCATTCAAACGACGCCCTGGAGGTTAGTGCTTAATTCGTGCATGAACGAAATTGGAATTGAATCACCTTTCTCTCTGGATTTTGTGCTTTTCTTCTCATTTGCATCTGGTTCCTTACCAGATCGAAAGACTTGCCGCGCCTGGGTGGGTGCTGGCCGCCGCCGTCTTCGCCGACCGCCATGGCGCGCGGAGATGCATCATGCGCCGCCATGGCGTGGGGGCCGTGGCCGGTAGCCGCTAGGAGCCACGGATGCTTGTGTAGCCGCAGGAGCCGAACATCGGATCCTGGCTCGCCGCATCGGCCTCTGGGGCCGAGGGGCGCCGTGCACCACACACAGGCCGGAGGGAGCGTCACTGCGGAGGGCCGGCCGTCTCGCAGCACCTTGTGCCACATCCGCCGCCGTTCTTCCGCTATGGCCTATTTCTCTAATCGAGAGCAGAGTGCGTGATAACGTGTTCGAGATCAACATAACAAATGATCGAACTATCTCTTTGCATTAGATGAAGTGCTATATATAGCACTGGAATAGGCGTTTACAAAGGGGGTGTCGGTTCGACAGAACCGACGCAATGGTTGGAGAAGTAACTGAAGGAAATATGCCTTAGAGGCAATAATAAAGTTGTTATTTATATTTCCTTATATCATGATAAATGTTTATTATTCATGCTAGAATTGTATTAACCAGAAACTTAGTACATGTGTGGATACATAGACAAACAGAGTGTCACTAGTATGCCTCTACTTGACTAGCTCGTTGAATCAAAGATGGTTATGTTTCCTAACGATAGACATGAGTTGTCATTTGATTAACGGGATCACGTCATTAGAGAATGATGTGATTGACTTGACCCATTCCGTTAGCTTAGCATTTGATCGGTTAGTATATTGCTATTGCTTTCTTCATGACTTATACATGTTCCTATGACTATGAGATTATGCAACTCCCGAATACGGGAGGAACACTTTGTGTGTTACCAAACGTCATAATGTAACTGGGTGATTATAAAGGTGCTCTACAGGTGTCTCCGATGGTACTTGTTGAGTTGGCATAGATCAAGATTAGGATTTGTCACTCCGATTGTCGGAGAGGTATCTCTGGGCCCTCTCGGTAATGCACATCACTATAAGCCTTGCAAGCAATGTAACTAATGAGTTAGTTGCGAGATGATGCATTACAGAACGGGTAAAGAGACTTGCCGGTAACAAGATTGAACTAGGTATTGAGATATCGACGATCGAATCTCGGGCAATTAACATACCGATGACAAAGGGAAAAACGTATGTTGTTGTGCGGTTTGACCGATAAAGATCTTCGTAGAATATGTAGGAGCCAATATGAGCATCCAGGTTCCACTATTGGTTATTGACCGGAGATGTGTCTCGGTCATGTCTACATAGTTCTCGAACCCGTAGGATCCGCACGCTTAACGTTCGGTGACGATCGGTATTATTATGAGTTTATGTGTTTTGATGTACCAAAGGTTGTTCGGAGTCCCGGATGAGATCAGGGACATGACGAGGAGTCTCGAAATGTTTGAGACGTAAAGATCGATATATTGGAAGGCTATATTCGGACATCGGAAAGGTTCTGAGTGGTTCGGGTATTTATCGGAGTACCGGAGAGTTAGGGGAATTCGCCGGGGAGTATATGGGCCTTATTGTGCTTTAGGGGGAGAGAGAGGGGCTGCCTAGGGCAGGCCGCGCCCCCCAAGGCCTAGTCCGAATTGGACTAGGGGGAGGGGCGGCGCCCCCTCCTTCCTTCTCTTCTCTCTTCCCCTTCCTTCTCTCCTACTCCTACTACTTGGAAGGGGGGGGGGGAATCCTACTCCCGGTGGGAGTAGGACTCCCCAGGGCACGCCATAGTAGAGGGCCGACCCCCCTCCTCCACTCCTTTATATACGGGGGAGGGGGGCACCCCATAGACACATAAGTTGATTGTTCCAAGCCGTGTGCGGTGCCCCCCTCCACCATAATCCACCTCGGTCATATCGTGGTAGTGCTTAGGCAAAGCCCTGCGCTGGTAACTTCATCATCACCGTCATCACGCCGTCGTGCTGACGAAGCTCTCCCTCAAAGCTCCACTGGATCGTGAGTTCGCGGGACGTCACCGAGCTGAACGTGTACAGATCGCGGAGGTTCCGTACGTTCGGTACTAGGATCGGTCGATCGTGAAGACGTACGACTACATCAACCGCGTTGTCATAACGCTTCCACTTTCGGTCTACGAGGGTACGTGGACAACACTCTCCCCTCTCGTTGCTATGCATCACCATGATCTTGCGTGTGCGTAGGAATTTTTTTGAAATTACTACGTTCCCCAATAGTAACCGCAATGGTTAATACAAGCAGGGATTAATCCCTTAATTGCTATGTTAATTAATCCTAACAATTATGTGTTATGATATACAAGATGAATGTGTAGGTGTGGTTTTCAAGATGAAATATGGTGACTACAAAAAGAAACACACTAGTTTGTTGCCTCATATGTCGATTAGATTGAATAGATGGGATGAGGTGCTGTAAAAAGTTGTCACGTAAGGTGAAAATATGTGGTGTGTTGTTACTAACGAGCTTAACAAGCTACTTGTGAAACTCGTTAGCTTGTTCGTTAAGCTTAACAACCTGAAATCAATGATTGGCTCTGTTCATTAAGAAGCGAGCTACGAGCTTAACGAACCGAACTATCGAGCGCTCATTAAGTTTGCGAGCTACGAGCTTTTGGTCCAGCCCTATTTGTACCATACGTACATCAAACCCATAGAACAAGTTGCATACAAAGTAATTTTTCAGAATGTTAACGCATTCCAAACCTGGCATGATCGCCTAGGACATCCCGGAATCAGGATGATGAGAAAAATTACTAGCAATTCCATTGGTCATAATTTGTTTGAGTCAAAATTTTCTCAATCTTCAGACTTTGTGTGCACATATTGTGCCACAGGAAAGCTAATTTTGAGGCCCTCGCATCTGAAAATACAAGCTGAACCACTTCATTTCCTTGAACGTATTCAAGGAGACATTTGTGGTCCCATTCAACCATTATCTGGACCTTTCAGGTACTTCATGGTTCTCATTGACGCATCTACACGATGGTCACATGTGTGTCTTTTATCCACACGAAACCATGCATTTTCCAAGATAATGAGGCAAGTCATTAAGTTGCAAGCTCATTATCCAGAAAGTCGAATTAAGTCAATTCGAATGGACAATGCAGCAGAATTCTCCTCACGTACTTTCAATGATTATTGTGCTAAAACTAATTATGTAATTAGGGGGGAAATCTCCCCTTGCCCCGAACGGCTGTACGGTTGCTCTCGCAACAGACACATCCCTCCCAGGATAGTCGCGTCTCTCCGGGGGATATACAAGCTTCATGCACTACAAAAAAAATACACTTCCGTGATGATACGTGTTTGTCACAGTAGGTCGCGTTTTTTGTCATGCATGTACATCCATGACAAATTTATGACAGAATCAAGATAGTCATACCTGTGCTGTCGTAGAAGTGTTCCATGACATTACCAAAATTATCATCACGGAAGTGTCCACTTCCATGACGATAAATCGCGCGTCACAGAAGTGCTTTCGTCAAGGGTGACCGACACGTGGCATCCACCGTAACGGAACACCGTTAAGCTATCGGGTCGGGTTTTGGATCCGATAACCCGTTAACAGCCCCGACCAATGGGGATTTTCCACGTGTAAAATCATCATTGGCTAGAGGAAACACGTGTCGGCTCATCGTTGGGACAGATGTCATCCACTCATTGGACAGAAGGCGCCTACGATACGTCGACACGTGGCACGGCCCAACAGAGGCCTATTCCTGTGAAAAGGCCGGCCCGTTTGACTTGGTCAAAAGGTGGCGGGCCGGCCCATGGAAAGCCTGTTAACGGCCTGTTCGCATATAGCCCATTTACAGCCCGCTAACCCAAGGCCCGTTACGCCCTATCCGAATTAGGCCCAGTAGCGTCATCTGGGCCATCCAATATGATTCCAGCCTGTTTTCACTTCTGGCCCATGTATGGCCCATGACGTCTTTCGGCCCATATGAGGCCCTATATAACTCTTGGCCTATTAACGGCCCGTGGTGAAACTGGCCCGTAATGAACAGTGTATCACTTTACACCCATTAACGGCCCGTGGTGAAACTAGCCCGTAATGAACAGTGTATCACTTTATACCCATTAACGGCCCGTTATTCCGTTGGACCGTTTCCAGCCCATGTTATCTTTCGGCCTTCTCAGAGCCCATTTATTCTTGGGCTCATTTCCAGCATTCGTTTACTTACGGCCCATTACTGTCATTTTCTGCTTGTGGGCCAAATTCAGCCCGTAGTTACAGTCGGCCCGTTTGTGGTCCGTTAATACGTTGGGCCGTTTTCATAGCGTCATCAAATACGGCCTATTAACGATGGCCCATTATGGTCGGCTCATGAACGGATGATTCCAACTCTAGCCCGTTTACGGCCATAATGCGACCTGTTATTGGCCCATGTTTGGCCAATCGATCATACGGCCCGTATAAGGCCCATTGATGATACGGCCCGTAGAAGGCCCATTGTTTCTACGGCCCGTAGAAGGCCCATTGTTTCTACGGCCCGTAGAAGGCCTACTGTTTCTACGGCCCGTAGAAGGCCCACTGTTTCTACGACCCGTAGGAGGCCCAGTGTCACTACAGTAAATATTAGCCCATGGTTATTGTGGCCTAGTTTTAAAAAATAGGTTATTGCAGCCACTAGCAAACCGCGGAAAAAGAACTGCACTAACTACAAGCAAACAAATAAACAAGACAACAAGGAAATAAATAAGCAAGAAACTTATGCTAGGCTATCACGGCTATTACACATATTACATCCACTGGGCATCAAAGTTCGCCACCAGTGCAAATATAGGGAACAAAGCAGCATATAAACGCCGCAGCAAAACAAGTCCAGAACTGAAACCACTTCAGAAGAGTTCAAGAAACAATATCTTGGGTACCCATAATGCTGGCAAGATGCTTAGCAAGCTTATTAACTTTCTCTTGTTTGGCGCTTAAATCCTCCAGCGCTTGCTGTTGCACAAGAAAGTACGCATCTGAATTCTGCAGGGACTTCCTCAGTCCTTCGGCTTCTTGTCGCAGCACAGCTGACTGATGCCTTTCAGCTTGTAGCTGAGACTGAAGAAGCCGAAGTGATTCAGGCAGCGGGTTCGAAGAGCTTGGCCAGCGGTACTGGCCAGTAACTCGAACACTACATCGACGCAGGACTGTGGGGTTTTCTCACTGTCTACAAGATCGTTTTTATCACCTTTCTTGGAGACCAACAGGGTTGTCTCACTATCTTGAACCTTATCTGCATTACTGTCTCTACCATTGCATAGTGGGGTGCTCTTCTCCAATATTCTGTTTGCATACTACAAGAGAAGCAAGCAGACACATCATAGTTTTAGCTTGTAGTATACGAAACTCATTTTGGTAAACCGGTTCAGTAGTAAGGTGGACAGGATAACAACATGAAACAAACATATATCTATGTACTATGGTCACTGTATTGTCCATATCATTCTAGTTTATGTTCCCTAATCAAGATAGAGACACAGTTCAACTCATATATTTTTAAGACACAGCAGCATAGACAGAATATAAGTGTGAGAAACTACACAGCATTGGCAGCACTTGTAATGTGCATCACATGAGAACATAACTGTTTATACAACTTAAACTGAAATCAACATAGAGCAACAAGTTAGAACAACAATCCAGTTAAAGAAATAGGTTTAAAACATACCTGTTGCGCCATTGGAGTTTCAATTGGATCCTTCAAATTCGAAAGTAGTTGGTATGAGTAAATACAGTGATGCAACAGCAAAGGAGTATGGACCATAGCTACGGAATCTGACCTGAGAACAGTTGCTCTTCTGCTTTAAACGTGGAGTTTGGGTTAGCTGTGGTGGTCTTCGTGCTTTGGGCACTGCAGTAGCTTTACAAACAGCTCGTGTGGGGGTACTCTGTGGTGGGCATGGTGCTTTGTCAACTATAAGTGGGTTACTATATGCTGGGGTTGCGGTTAGATGGGTTGTAGCTGGTTCTCTGCCCAACGGTGTAAGTGTGCAATCTGGAAGAGTCTCGATTATGTGTGGTGGGGCTAGTTTGTGGGCCAGTACAACCATGGTTCTATCTGCATCGACGGGTAGCACTGTCTTTTGTGAAGAACGGGTTTTTGCTCCCTTAGATACTGCCATCACCCCCTCCAATTCAAATGGCTGATAAACAAGAAAAGAAATTGAACGTACAGACATTGTATGATAGACAGATGTGGTAATTCACATATATGTTGTCTAACCAAACAGGACAGCATGACACAATTTCACATATATGATGCCTAACTAAACAGGATAGCATGACACGGTTTCAGATATATGATGGATAACTTAACAGGATATAATGGCATAATTCAACATATGATGAGTACCTAAATAGGATGACATGACAAAACTATATGATGTCTTTCTAAAATAGGTTGGGATGAAATAATTCACATACATGTTGTCTAAGTATACATGATGGCATGATATAATTGACATAATTGATTCATATACTAAGCAGCTGGCACTCGCATGTATGATCTCTAAACTAAGCAGACAGAATTCAATATTGTGCATATGATGTCTAAACTAAGCAATGCAAGACACCATATGCATCATATGAGAAATATAAACATTGCAACTTAGAGCATACACCTCAGGTGGGATATAGGACTGGTCATCTGTCTCTGAATCCTCCTCTGAGGAGCTCCCTGTAACCATCGAGATATATGCTTCAACAGGTACCATTACCTGCTCTGAAGACCTTGTTTTCACTCCAGATTTTTCCATAACCGGCTCAAATGGCTGATACACATGAAGAGTAGTTCAATATACACAGATTGTCGACAAATGGAATACGTAATGAAAAAAAAGATGGCATGAGATAATTCACATATATGATGCCTGGCTCCATGGTGGTGCATAATTCACATATATGATAACTGGCTGAAAAACATGGCATTGCATAATTCACATATCTGATATAGAAAGCAAACAGGAGGCATTCACACAAAGCATGTCTAATCTAAGCAGATGGCATGGCAATGCAAGACACCATATGCATGATATGAGCAATATAACCCAGCCAAGTTAGAGCATGCACCTCGGGGGGGATATGACTGGTCATCTCTCTCTGAATCCTCCTCTGAGGAGCTATCTATAACCAGCAAGAAATCTGCATCGACAGGTAGCACTGACTGCTCAGAAGACCTTGTTTTCACTCCAGATTTTCACATGACCGACTCAAATGACTGATGCACAGGAAGAGTAGATGAATGTATAAACATTGTTGACAAATGGAATGCATTATGGAAAAAAATATGGCACAATACAATTCAAATATACGACGACTGGCTAAACAAGATGGCATTGCATGATTCACGTATATGATGCCTGGCTAAAGAAGATGGCATTGCATAATTCCCATATACTCCCTCCGTTCCTAAATATTTGTCTTTTTAGAGATTTCAAATGGACTACCACATACGGATGTATATAGACATATTTTTAGAGTGTAGATTCACTCATTTTGTTCCGTATGAAGTCACTTGTTGAAATCTCTAAAAAGACAAATATTTAGGAATGGTGGGAGTATGATATAGAAACCAAACAGGTGGCATTCACACAAAGCAAATCTAAACTAAGCTGATGACATATAAGATGTATAATGTAAGCAATGCAAGGCGCCATATGCATGATATGACCAACATCAGCATGCCAGGTTAGAGCAAACACCTCAGGTGGTAAACAGGCGTGGTCGGCTCCTTCTGAATCTCCATCTGAACAATTATCTTCCTCTAGAATACAATCTGGAAATGCAGGAGGGGGGGCACTTCGCCCACCATGGAGCGGCGTCTGCATGACATTATATTCGCACGCAACGGTCTTCTCTTTTTCTCTACATGTTCAGTACGATTGTGTACAATATCTGACATGCATAATAAAAAAATAGTTAGATTTTGTAAGGCCTAAGGGGTGCATGCAAAAATCAAGACTGATGGTAGCAAACGAGTGGATGGATCCAAAACTAATGATAGCAGGTAGATTATAGCTTCAGTTTAAAAAGATAGACAATGGGTCATCTATTGTTTGTTGCCCACCCAACATGAACCACATAGAAGACCCCAGATGAACCAGATAGTAGACAGATACTATTTGTTGCTGGCTCGATATGAGACCCATGGGCAATTCAAAACTCAAGATTGAACGATAAAGTAGCAGGTAATAATAACCGATGTATAACGTAAGCAAACATGAAAGACTGCGACCTCTCTTCCGAAACTGTGTAGTCCTCAGGTTCATCTGCTCAGTCGATGATGGTAATGCAGTTGGTGTGGCTGCCGGCAACGGGGAAGATGATCTGAGGCGGCGAAAGGAAGTCTGCAGGGGGGATCTCTGCTGCAATGAACACTTCTGTCGATGGTGCACCTCAGGTGGGGTGGATGACGGCACGGCAGGAGCAGGACATAACACACAGAGTTTTCTTTGACGCCTATCTGAAAATGAAGTAAATCTGTAAGGGCTCCTTAGAATTGGAGGATTCTATAAACGCAGGGACAGGAAAAACACAGGAATAGGATAGGAATGCACGTGCAAAACAGAGCATTTGGAAACATAGGATTTCAGTCAACCTGGGTGTTTGGCTCACATGAATTGGAAGAACAGAGGAATGGAGAAACAAAGTGATGCGACGAGTGTACAACCTCTTTGGCATAGCCTTGTGGACCTCAGCATCATTGGGTTGGACGTGGAGGATGGTGATGATGCTGGTGTGACTGTCGGAGGCGGGGAAGAAGATCCGAGGCCTCTGGAAACGGCGCCAAGGGTATTGCTCCGCTGTGATGGACGGTTCCGTCGTTGGAGCAGCTCCGCTAAGGTGTACGGCGACGAGGCTGAAGCATGACAAGAGAGACAACGTTAATCTAAAGTGGGACCCTAATATCATCTGCAATAGATGATGTAAAATACATCACCAAAAAGTGCTAGATGTAAAATGCATCAGCCGCGCCACGGCCGCTCCGACAGATGCTGTAAGTACTGTTCACTCTGAACTTAACTGAAGAAAATGAACTTCACAGTCAAAACTGAATTTTACTGTCGAAACTGATTGAACTAGTAACAGAGCATTGCAATAGATGTTTAGGGCGTTCGAGCACTAGTAGCAGAGAAGCAGTGATCTAAATCAGCAGACGCTCGAGCAGGGAACACACTAGCAGAGAGCAAGTCGTGCAGTAGCACCGCGAGCGAGTGCTAAAGCAGCAACTCCTGTAGCTGCCGGAGGTCGTGCAGCAGCAGCAGCGCAAGCGAGAGCAAGAGCAGAGCAGCAGCACGAACGAAAGCAGGAGCAGCGCAGCAGCGCGACCGACAGCAAGAACAGAGCCGGAGCAGCTACAACTAGTGCCGTTGTGGAAGTCGCCGCCGAGGAAGCAACAACATGGGGGAGAGACGCCGTGGATGATGTGGCCGGCGACGGCGCCGTCGATGGAGACACGCCATGTCTGCTCGATATCGAGCACCGGCAGCCCCGTGAGATCGAATAAAAGATAAAATGCAGCGGTGAGTGCAGAACCTCCTTGGTGGCGCCAAGTTGGCCTCGGCTTCATCGGAGGAATTGGTGAGGGTGCTGCGGTTGCGGTGGGGCAGGTCAAGACGGCGCTGTGGGGATTGAGGTGGCGCGATTGACGAGGCGAACATCGGGGCAGCTCCTTGGAGGTGGAGGATGGGGCGGTTGATCCGGCGGGACGAAGAGATCGACAACGGATCCTCATCCGGTGCGGTGGATGAGGGACGACGAGCTGTTGCGGTGGACGACGTAGTCGGGGAAGAGTCTCCGGCTGGGCGGCGGTCGGGAGGCCGACGGAGGAGC
>NC_057799.1:125802715-125837990 GCF_018294505.1 Triticum aestivum
GGCGCCGCCTCCACGTCTCTCCCTCCGGCCGAGCCCCGGCTGCCCCGCAAACTCCGGCCGCCGCCCCGTCAGAACCCTAGCCGATCCGATCTGGATCCAGAAGGTCACCGAAGGTTGACTTTCCCGAACCCCGAAACAAGTCGTTTTATTTTCACAGCATCTGCCCTTGTTCATAGCATCATAACTCTCTGCATATAGCTCCGTTTCGCGCGTGTAATATATCGAAATGTTCGCCTCGTGATGCTCTTCATTTTGTTCAATTTCACCATGTTCATTTGAGTCCATGTTGATGCCCAAATCTCTGGTGTAAGAGTGCTACTTGCTGTTATCTGCTGTTACTTAGCAGAACTTGGAGATTTGTTATTTTTGTATCATTTAATCTGTGCATCTTATGGGCATGAGCTCTACTGTGTTTTGTTGTATGCCATGCCATCTTTCCAAGGGTGTATGCCATGTATTTTTGTGATCTCTGTGGTGACTAGCACAAGCATGCAAACTAGGCCCCGTAATGTTTCTGATTTCAGGGACTTCGTGATTTCTCGAAGTCTCTGTCTGTTGTTATTTTGTTGTCATGTAAACTTGATGCTACAGAGAGATCCATGCATATTTTGGAGATGTTCAGTAAGGATGTTTTATAGATATTGTTGTAATTGATCCATTCCTGCCCTTGTTTGCAATTATGGACTTCCATAGCATGACTCAATCTTGCTCTACTTTTGCTATAAAATATTTCTGGCAGATTGTTGACGTTTTATTCAATTTTGCCAAGCTTGTTGTAGTTGATCCATACATGCTATGTATTTGTTCTGGCCATGGATAGCTTCATAAACATGCCATCTTGCTGTAGGTATGCTTGTTTTGTCATGCATTGCTTTGTGGTGAGTGCATCAAGCTCACAAAGATGCCTTCATATTATTGTTTCTGCCATGCTCTGTTTTCTGCCAAGTCTGAAACCTGTTAACGTAACTTGCTATGTTTACATGGTTGGCATCATATCTTCTGGTCCTTTTTGGCCTATGGTCAGTAAGGGACTTTTGTCATATGCATTTAGTAGAATACATCCATGCCTTGTTTTTCTATTTTAAGTTCCTGTAGCATGTTGATTTCGTGCTCTAAACATTGCTACCTGATGCTGTTTTCTGCCATGTCCAGTAATTTCAGTCTGTGAACCTGTTATCTTTTGCACTTTTGCCATGCTTGTTTGAGCTTTTTATGTTGTGATCTAGTCATAGCTCAGTGTTCATATTTTGTCAAGCATCTCCTGTAAATTACTGCCATATGCCTTGTTGCTATGTTGGAGTGCTGTAGCATTGTTACTTGTTGCATTCTAAGTGCCATCATGCTGTTCATCGCAGATTCGTGTCATTTTTGTTTTGCTTGCCATTTGCAAACCGTGCATCCGTTTCCGGTGATCTTTATATCGATTTCGACCAAAATCATCTCATCTTTCCAGTGGCATGCTTGGTTTGCCAAGTTACTACCTTGTTCATCATTTTTCTTCCGGAGCACGCATATGCATCGCATATCATATTTTGCACCATGTTGCTTGTGCATTTTCCGTGATTGATTGTGGTTCCATTGCTTGTGTTCTTGTCTTGGGTAGAGCCGGGAGACGAGTTCGTGAACGAGGAACCTGTTGAGTACGCTTATGAGGATCAAGCTTTCGAAAACTCTGAGAACCTTGCAGGCAAGATGACCACCCCTCGAAATCACTTCCATCTTTGCTTTGCTAGTTGTTCGTTCTATTGCCATGCTGCGCTACCTACCACTTGCTATATCATGCCTCCCATATTGCCATGTCAGCCTCTAACCATCCTTTCCTAGCAAACCGTTGTTTGGCTATGTTACCGCTTTTGCTCAGCCCTTCTTATAGCGTTGCTAGTTGCAGGTGAAGTTGAAGTTTGTTCCATGTTGGAACATGGATATGTTGGGATATCACAATATCTCTTATTTAATTAATGCATCTATATATTTTGGTAAAGGGTGGAAGGCTCGGCCTTATGCCTGGTGTTTTGTTCCACTCTTGCCGCCCTAGCTTCTGTCTTACCGGTATTATGTTCCTTGAGTTTGCGTTCCTTACGCGGTTGGGTGATTTATGGGACCCCCTTGACAGTTCGCCTTGAATAAAACTCCTCCAGCAAGTCCCAACTTTGGTTTTACCATTTGCGACCTAAGCCTTTTCCCCCGGGTATTCGCGAGCTCGAGGGTCATCTTATTTTAACCCTGGGCCAGTGTTCCTCTGAGTGCTGGTCCAAACTAGAGCACCGTGCGGGACCGTCCCTTGGCAACTTGGGTTATGTTGGTACCTGTACACTTCGCTTATTCGGTGTGCCATGAGAACGAAATATGTGCAGCTCCTATCGGGATTTGTCGGCACATTCGGGCGGCTTTGCTGGTCTTGTTTTACCATTGTCGAAATGTCTTGTAAACCGGGATTCCGAGACTGATCGGGTCTTTCCGAGAGAAGGTTTATCCTTCGTTGACCGTGAGAGCTTATGATGGGCTAAGTTGGGACACCCCTGCAGGGTATTATCTTTCGAAAGTCGTGCCCGCGGTTATGAGGCAGATGGGATTTTGTTAATGTCCCGTTGTAGAGAACTTGTCACTTGACCCAATTAAAATACATCAACTGTGTGTGTAGCCGTGATGGTCTCTTCTCGGCGGAGTCCGGGAAGTGAACACAGCTTGAGTTATGGATGACGTAAGTAGGAGTTCAGGATCATTTCTTGGTCATTACTAGATGACGACCGTTCTGTTGCTTCTCTTCTCGCTCTCTTTTGCGTATGTTAGCCACCATATATGATTATTGCCTGCTGCAGCTCCACCTCATTACACCATCCTTTCCTATAAGCTTAAATAGTCTTGATCTCGCGGGTGTGAGATTGTTGAGTCCTCATGACTCACAGATTCTACCAAAACAGTTGCAGGTGCCGACGATGCCAGTGCAGATGATGGGATCAATCTCAAGTGGGAGTTCGATGAGGAACGTGGTCGTTACTATGTGTCTTTTCCTGATGATCAGTAGTGGAGCCCAGTTGGGACGATCGGGGATCTAGCATTTGGGGTTATCTTATTTTCATTTGGATCTTGACCGTAGTCGGTCTATGTGTGTATTTTGGATGATGTATGAATTATATTTATGTATTGTGTGAAGTGGCGATTGTAAGCCAACTCTTTATCCCATTCTGTTGGGGAACGTAGTAGATTCAAAAACATTCCTACGCACACACAAGATCATGGTGATGCATAGCAACGAGAGGGGAGAGTGTTGTCCACGTACCCTCGTAGACCGACAGCGGAAGCGTTATTACAACGCGGTTGATGTAGTCGTACGTCTTCACGATCCGACCGATCAAGTACCGAACACACGGCACCTCTGAGTTCTACACACGTTCAGCTCGATGACGTCCCTCGAACTCCGATCCAGCCGAGTGTTGAGGGAGAGTTTCGTCAGCACGACGGCGTGGTGACGATGATGATGTTCCACCGACGCAGGGCTTCGCCTAAGCTCCGCAACGGTATTATCGAGGTGTAATATGGTGGAGGGGGCACCGCACACGGCTAAAATATCGTATATCAAGTGTGTATAGAGGTGCCCCCCTGCCCTCGTATATAAAGGAGCAAGGGGGAGGCCGGCTGCCCTAGGCGCACCAAGGAGAGAGGGGGGAGTCCTCCTCCTAGTAGGAGTAGGACTCCCCTTTCCTAGTCCTACTAGGAAAAGAGGGGGGAAGGAAAGAGAGGGAAAGGGAAAGGGGGCTGCGCCCCCCTCTCCTAGTCCAACTAGGATTCCTCCTGGGAGGGGGCGCGCCACCTCCTGGCTGCTGCCCTCTCTCTCCCCTCAAGGCCCACTAAGGCCCAATACTTCCCCGGGGGGTTCCGTAACCCTCCGGCACTCCGGTTTAATCTGAAACTTCTCCGGAACACTTCCGGTGTCCGAATATAGTCGTCCAATATATCAATCTTTATGTCTCAACCATTTCGAGACTCCTCGTCATGTCCGTGATCACATCCGGGACTCCGAACAACCTTCGGTACATCAAAACATATAAACTCATAATATAACTGTCATCGTAACGTTAAGCGTGCGGACCCTACGGGTTCGAGAACTATGTAGACATGACCGAGACACCTCTCCGGTCAATAACCAATAGCGGGACCTGGATGCCCATATTGGCTCCCACATATTCTATGAAGATCTTTATCGGTCAGACCGCATAACAACATACGTTGTTCCCTTTGTCATCGGTATGTTACTTGCCCGAGATTCGATCGTAGGTATCTCGATACCTAGTTCAATCTCGTTACCGGCAAGTCTCTTTACTCGTTCCGTAATACATCATCCCGCAACTAACTCATTAGTCACAATGCTTGCAAGGCTTATAGTGATGTGCATTACCGAGTGGGCCCAGAGATACCTCTCCGACAATCGGAGTGACAAATCCTAATCTCGAAATACGCCAACCCAACAAGTACCTTTGGAGACACCTGTAGAGCACCTTTATAATCACCCATTTACGTTGTGACATTTGGTAGCACACAAAGTGTTCCTCCGGTAAACGGGAGTTGCATAATCTCATAGTCATAGTGTCGTGGAATTGTCACGGCAGATGTCCTCAAGCTAGGACTTAGTCGTGGAGCCATCGTCGCTAGGAAGCTTGAAGGGGTTAAAAGGGACAAGGAACACGAAGGTTTATACTGGTTCGGCCCCTTACGGTGAAGGTAAAAGCCTACGTCCAGTTGAGGTGGTATTGATTAGGGTTTCGATGACCAGGGAGCTTAACTGCTATGCCCGGCTCTCGACGAGATCTTTCTTACCCCTAAGCCGCTGCCGGGTTGTCCCCTTATATAGAGAGGCTGACCCCAGCAGCTCTGAGAGTCCCGGCCGGCTTATAAGAGTGCCCGGCTCGGACTCTCAACTATTCTTGCCTTACATTACAAGTTCTACCATAATGACGGTTGTAACTACGGGCCTCAAGCCATCTCCGGCTCTTAAGCCCATCTTTGGCCCACCGTCTTCAAGCTTGGCGCCGGGCTTCAGGTGATGATCCTTATGTGTAACCCGGCCCCGCCGGGCGGGTGACTCTAAGGGTTATATCCTCAACATTTGGCCCCAGATTGATTTGAGCCGGCTCATGTCAATCTTCAATTCTTTCGACAGAAAATCTCCGGCTTACAATTGTGTGAAGGCCATAACCCGGCGTGACGTCATCCTCTGGATTCCGGGTAATCCGCCGTGACGTCATCTTCCATTAAGTCCATTTTTTACTCCACCATATCCGCAGCGGATCTTATCTTTACTGCCATCCCAAAAATCGAGGCGTTTTACGGTGAGATAACCGCGCCGTGGCCTCCTCGTTTCTCGCGCCCACTTATGAGTCTGGCCTTATAAATAGCCCGACCCTCGGGTCTTTTCCATTCTCCCCCTTCTGTCGTCCTCTTCCTCTCGCTACTCTTGTGCTGCTCGAGCTCCGCCGCCGCCGCCACAGCAGAGCTCCGCGTCCTCGTCGACCTTGGCCGCTGCATCACCCTGAACCGTCCAGAAAACCGCGGCGAACCCTCGCAGCACACCTGCATCTGTAAGTTCCTTCCTCTTCGTAGAATAGATCTACATTAAGCTCCTGTTGTTCTTCCCGTGTTCTTCGCCGTTGCTCGCGAGTTCTTGGTAGTTTTTATTTTTACTACCTTTCTTGATCTCTAACTGCATAGGACTGCCGCGGTAGTTGTTTCACGCCCATTCCAATGTTCATAGATCCCTTTTTACTGCATAGAGGCTCCGTTTGAACCTGCGAACTTCTCCTGCATCTGTTTTAGGTCTAGAAACTTTCCTTTTCAGCCGACCGTTTTGATCCAAATTAGTTACTGCGATGTGTGAAACCTGTTTTCACCACACTTAGTAAAAAACTGCACCTGCTGAGTCATGGCGGTTTACATTTCCGGCTTAAAGAAGCCACGCACCGTAAAACCTTCCGGCTCAAAAGAAGCCACGCGCCGTAAAATTTTCCGGCTCATTTGTGACAAGGCTATAGACAATTGAATTACTCTCAATACCTCCAGCGGCTTAGATAACCCAATGCACTTAGATATATGTCATTAGGCCCCTCCATAAGCCGCCACTTTAAACATTGAACTGTAAATTTCCTCCGGCTTATAATTAAACGGGACGTTTCCTTTTATCATAGGCTTCCGACTTTCACCATGCCTCCCAAAGCTCCCAAAGCTCCCATCACATGCAATTGGATGAGGTCCAACGTCACCGACGAGACCTTAGCAGATTTCGTGAAGTCGGGTTACCTGCCCAAGAAGGACGTCATGTCCTACCGTGCCCCCGACCCATCAGAGGAGAGACCACAGCCAAGGGACGGGGAGGTGGTAATTTTTGCGGATCATATGAGCCGGGGCTTCGCACCGCCCGGCTCAAAGTTCTTTAGAGATGTGCTGAATTTCTTTGACCTGCGGCCACAAGACATAGGACCCAATTCGGTGTCGAATATATGCAACTTCCAAGTATTCTGCGAGGTCTACCTTGGAGAAGAGCCCAGCCTGCTACTCTTCAGAGAACTCTTTTATCTGAACCGCCAGAACGAGTGCGCCAACGGGCCGAGCTTAGAACTTGGTGGAATCTCCATTCAGCGACGGAGAGACTGCCTTTTTCCTTACGCCGAGCCGCCAAGCCACCCAAAGGACTGGAACCAGACGTGGTTCTATTGCCAAGACACTTCGCCGGCTGATGAGAGCCCGCTGCCCGGCTTTCGTCCTTCGCGTCTGGAACCAACTCACCCTCTGTCAGACAAGTTATCTCAGGCGGAGCGCCAACCTCTGATCCCTACCATCAATAAGATCAAGGCTCTCCTGGGAAATGGCCTTAATGGCATTGATCTGGTCCGAGTCTGGATCTCCTGGCGGGTGATCCCCTTAAGCCGCCGCCCCGGCTTAATGAGTGAGTACACGGGCCGGAAAGATGACCCCCTGAGACACAGCCACAACGATCTTCCTGAAGACGTTGCTGAGGACATGACCAAGGCTCTCTTGAACGAGAGCTTGGCAGACTGCGGGAGGACCGGCTTAAGCCCCTTCTGCAAGACCAACCCGGCCCCAGCGGTAAGCCGCTGATCTGAACATCTTATTTTCTTCTGTAGATAGCTTTCATCTGAACCTTAAGAAATCGACATTGTATTTTTCAGGCTGATGACAAATTCTGGAAGGTCAAATATGACCATGAGGCGGCCAAGAAGGCCAGGAAGGCTAAGAAAGCCGCCAAGAGAGCCGCTCCCCGCAAGAAGGGAAGTAGGCCTACTGCTTCAGAGCTGCTGCAACTAAGCGACAGCTCCGAGTCAGAGGTAACCCCTGAACCTGTAAGCTCTTGTTGTATTTGTTGTTTATTTCTGTCCACCTTATCAATACCGTTCATCAACAGGATGACACCGGAGCGAGTAACCCGGTGGTTGAAGAGGTAATGACACTTTCCTCCGACTCGGAGCCCTTGCCAAGGCTGAAAGTCCGAAGGGTAACCCGGAAAGTAAGATTTTCACATCCTTTAGCTTATCAAGATCCTCAATTTCTTTTGAAGCAACAGATTCATGAGAGCCGACGGCACACCCGGACCAACAAGGATGCTGACCTCTCCTCCGGCTTACCTGAAGCATCAAGGAAGCGCCGGACTGAGGTTATTTCCAACTTATATCCTTTTCATCCTCTGGCGGGTGTTATACGTCAACCTCTCAATTCTTCTGATTCAAATTATCAGGAAACGTCTCCTTCCTCTGGTGACTCGATGCAGTCAAATCTGCCGGCTTTCAAGACCGTACCCGGGTAATGATGATCATCTCTTGCTGTGCTTTATCTTTACTCATACTTTTGTACTAATCTCTAAGCCAAGCTCAGTAAAAGAGCAAAGAAGAATAAGCCAGCGGAGGAGTCGGTCGTGACGGAACCGGAAGTTTCCACTCAAGAGCTGCCAGCCGCCTCTGCTCCTGAAGCCACCGCTCCCACCGACGAGCCCGCCATGGAGACTTCCACCAACCCGGATATCTCCAGCTCGGCTCAGCCAGCCGATGACCCGGACGTGGTAATCACCTGGACGGAGTTTGTTGAGCCGGGGAGACCCACTGTGCTGGCCAAGCACTCCGCCAAGGAAGAGTTGCTAGAGCACAGCCGGGCCAATCTGGACCTCACCAATTACACAAACTTGAGCGTCGGACAGATCGTCTCCGGCTATGTGAGTCAGGTGCACAAGAGCCGGGATTTGGAGATCAACATGGTGAATCAGATACAGCAGAAGTCTGAGGTACCACTCTACTGCTTACTGCATAGTTATCTTTACCATACTAGCCCCCAAGTCGACGACTTATGATTGAATATGTTGTAGACTTAAACTTCCGGCTTACTTCCATGAACCGGTAATTTGTAGATAGAAACGTTCGACATGCATTAGCCCCCAAGTGCCAAGTGTCTTTGCTTGGAAAGCGCTTGGGACTTTAAATTTGCATAGTAACTGTTCATATTATAACCCGGAAATTGTGCAGGCTGCTTGCAAGAAGCTTGAGGCTGACATCTCTGATCTGAAGACCCGCCTGAGGACGCAGGAAACTGAGACCCGGAAGGCCAACGCCAAATTTGTGTACAGTATTGCCGCTCAAGAGAAACTGAAGAAGAACTTTGAAGCTGAACGGAAAACTTGGGCCGAAGAGAAGGCTGCCCTGGTGAGCCGGGCCGAACAGGCGGAGAAGGCTCTGACGGAGAAAACCGCCGAACTCTCCGGCTTAAAGTGCCACGTGTCACAGATGGTTGCCGCAATCTTCGGTAAGTCATTCCACCGGCTCTCGTCCAGTTTATAATCTTTATGTCTCATAACCCATCATTGTCAGCGGCTTATCTTACTCTGTTAAACAGGTCCCAGAAGCGCCAACCTCAACCAAAGTGTGCTGACCAAGTTGAAGGCCGTGTACACCCTGGTGGAGCAACTCTACACCGGGTCACAGCGTGCCTTGGCCATGGTGGCCCTATCCAATGAGGTGCCGACTCACCTGGCGGAAGTTCTTCGCCGGCTTGCCGTTCTTCCTCAGCGTGTCCAAGAGCTGCGACGGGCCTCTGCAAGAGCCGGAGCCATAGCTGCTCTGAGCCGGGCCAAGGCGTTCCTTCCAGAATTAGACCCGGTGGACATTGCCCTTGGCTATCCCAGCTTGAAGGAAGACGGCACCCCCTTCGACCAAAGGGACTTTGCAGCCTGCGTGAAGATCGTGCGCCCGGTGGCCACCCTGATTGGAAATGACACGGATCTGACCAAGTACCAGCCGGGTTACGATGCAGAGAATCAGAGGATCCCCACTCCGCGTTATGAAGCCATCAGCTTAGTCCCGCCGACTCATAAGCACACCTTTGCCCCGGAGATTGACCCGGCCGGGTTAATTGACGAGGAAGCGCAATTTGAAGCTCTGAGCGGCATTGAATGGAAATTGTCAACTTTCCAGGTCTTGGGAACAACCGGAGGAGCGGAGAGGGATGAGCTGGAAGCTTCAACCCAGCAAGCATCTTAACTCTGTAGGCGGCTTATTCAAACAATGCTTCACCCTTTTGGACTCGATGAATCTTGTAATAGAATAGGCCCATTTTAACTTTGTCGTGCCATCGTGCACGTGCTGAATACTTAATTCCATTGAAGTTGTTTCCTTATATTCCTCCGGGTCATAAATGATCATTCATGTTCCTTAAGCTCAAATAGTTGTCTTTAACTATCCTGCATAGAAAAACAAATCACAAGTCTCTAGGCGGCTTACCGCACTGAGAATCATAGTCTTATACGTATAACCCGGAATATGAATCACAAAAGACTGGTCCTCAATTATGTCCTTGATATAACCGTAACAACACACTTACCGGCCTTCAAGCACACTTCCGGTTTATATAACCCGTGTAATAAGGCTGGTACCTCAATCCCGGTTTACCAGTCTTAACAACGCCGATTGTGTTCGACTAGTACTATGAATCAAAGTTAAGCCAGCAAAGTGAGACCCGCCGTGCCCACTATTGAAACAATCAGAAGAACTCGTTGTAAATCAGAAAAAACTTGGGGGCTTCCGGTTCGAATACGACCAGAGACCCGTCCCAAAGGGGTTATGCTAAGATTCGAATGCGATCATATATCCCCCAGTGGGTGTGGCGATGCCAATCAAGAGGGTACCGACAGCTATGTTCTCTTTGGTTCGAATACGACCCATGTTTGAACAGGAAGGCCCCAAATGACCTTAAGAGTTGTTTAACAACGCTGGTTCGAATACGATCCACGTCGGTTCCCGAAGGGGGTTGAACTATGATTCAAATATGATCAAAGAAAACTCCCCAATGAGCTCGGCACTTTGCCAATCAAATGGGTATCGACAGCTATGTTCTCTTTGGTTCGAATACGACCTATGTTTGAACAGGAAGCCCCCAAGTGACCTTATCGCGTACGGCTAGATTCGAATACGATCATAAGCCGGATCCTCCTTCAAGTTATCATGTGATCTTGCAATGGAAACAACACGTCCACCTTTGGAGGAGAAAAAAGGACAGAGGTCCTGCTTTATTGCTTATCATAATATATACATGGCTATAGAAATATATACATTATGAGAGCCGGTGGCTCAAGTGTAGTAGGGTCGAAGTTGAGCTATGTTCCACGGCCGACGGGTCTCCTCCTCCGACTTGCGTGAATCTTTGTGCTCCCGAATGTCAATGAGGTAATATGACCCGTTATGTAAGTTCTTGCTGACCACAAAGGGTCCTTCCCAAGGCGGGGATAACTTGTGCCCATCTGTTTGATCTTGGATGAGCCGGAGCACCAGATCACCTTCCTGGAAGACCCGGGACTTAACCCGGCGACTGTGATAACGGCGCGGGTCTTGTTGGTAAATCGCGGATCGAGCCGCTGCCACATCACGCTGCTCGTTCAACAAGTCAAGAGCATCTTGGCGCGCCTGTTCATTATCCGCCTCAACATAAGCCGCCACTCGAGGCGAGTCATGACGGATGTCACTGGCGAGGACTGCTTCCGCTCCATAAACCATGAAGAAAGGCGTGTAACCCGTAGACCTGTTAGGTGTAGTATTGATGCTCCATAACACGGAGGGCAACTCTTCCACCCAACAACCCGGCGTCCGTTGCAAAGGGACCAAAAGCCGGGGCTTGATGCCCTTCAGAATCTCTTGATTAGCTCTCTCAGCTTGACCATTGGATTAAGGATGAGCCAGTGATGAAACATCAAGTCGAATATGCTCTCGTTGACAAAACTCCTCCATGGCGCCTTTGGATAGATTGGTACCATTGTCAGTTATAATGTTGTGTGGAAAGCCAAAGCGAAAGATCACCTTTTTCATAAACTGAACCGCCGTGGCTGCGTCACACTTGCTAACTGGCTCTGCTTCAACCCACTTTGTAAATTTGTCCACTGCCACCAAGAGGTGGGTCTTCTTATCCTTGGACCTTTTAAAAGGCCCAACCATATCAAGCCCCCAGACCGCAAAGGGCCAAGTAATTGGGATCATCCTCAGCTCCTGAGCCGGCACATGAGCCCGTCGCGAGAACCTTTGGCAACCATCACATTTACTGACCAAGTCCTCCGCATCAGCATGAGTCGTCAGCCAATAAAAACCATGACGAAAAGCCTTGGCCACAAGAGACTTTGAGCCGGCATGATGGCCACAATCCCCTTCATGAATCTCACGCAAGATCTCTTGACCTTCCTCAGGGGAGACACAACGCTGGAATGCTCCCGTAACACTATGGTGATGCAACTCACCATTGATAACAACCATTGACTTAGACCGCCGGGTTATTTGTCTAGCCAAAGTTTCATCCTCAGGCAAATCTCCCCGGGTCATGTAAGCCAGATAGGGCACTGTCCAGTCCGGGATGATGTGGAGAGCCGCCACCAACTGTGTTTCCGGGTCAGGGACAACCAAACCTTCCTCTGTAGGCAACTTAACAGAAGGGTTATGCAAGACGTCCAGGAAAGTATTAGGCGGCACCGGTTTTCGCTGAGAGCCCAGCCGGCTTAAAGCATCAGCCGCCTCGTTCTTCCTGCAGTCGATGTGCTCTACTTGATAACCCTGAAAGTGTCCAGCAATGGCATCAACCTCATGGAATCCCACTTGCCTGATACTTGTTGAGCCACCAAGTTTGAGTCGCCGAAGCACCTTACCCGGCTCAAATTCATCTCCTTAGCCATCCGAAGACCGTGGAGCAAGGCCTCATACTCAGCCGCATTGTTGGTGCAAGGAAACACCAACTGTAGCACATAATGGAACTTGTCACCTTTAGGGGAAGCCAACACGACTCCAGCCCCCGAGCCCTCCAATTGCCTGGACCCATCGAAGTGAATAGTCCAATATGTGTTACCCGGCTTTTGTTCGGGCACTTGTAGCTCTGTCCAATCGTTGATGAAATCCACCAAGGCTTGAGATTTAATAGCGGTGCATGGTACGTATTTCAGACCATGAGGTCCGAGCTCTATAGCCCACTTGGCCACTCTCCCTGTGGCCTCTCTGTTTTGAATGATATCTCCAAGGGGGGCAGAACTGACCACAGTAATGGGGTGACCCTGGAAATAATGCTTAAGCTTCCGGCTTGCCATGAACACACCATAAACAAGCTTCTGCCAATGCGGGTACCGCTGTTTGGACTCGATGAGCACTTCACTGACATAATAAACCGGCCGCTGAACCGGATGCTCCTTACCCTCTTCCTTGCGCTCCACCACCACAGCCACACTAACGGCTCGTGTGTTAGCAGCCACATACATCAATAAAGGCTCCTTGTCAACCGGGGCAGCAAGGACTGGGGGCTCTGCCAGCTGCCTCTTCAAATCCTCAAAAGCAGTATTAGCTGCATCATTCCAGACAAAGTCATCAGTTTTCTTCATCAACTGATATAATGGCATGGCCTTCTCACCCAAACGGCTTATGAACCGGCTTAAAGCAGCGATACGACCCGCCAAGCGCTGGACGTTGTTTATACACGCCGGCTTAGCCAGGGAGGTGATGGCCTTGATCTTCTCCGGGTTAGCCTCAATGCCTTTGTTAGAAACCAAGAAACCCAAGAGCTTGCCTGCAGGAACACCAAAAACACACTTGGCCGGGTTAAGCATCATCTTGTAGACCCGGAGATTATCAAAGGTTTCCCTCAGATCATCTATCAAGGTTTCTTCCTTCTGGATTTAACCACAATATCATCCACATAAGCATGAACATTGCGCCCAATCTGGTTATGAAGACAGTTCTGCACGCAACGCTGATAAGTCGCCTGCGCACTCTTGAGTCCAAAGGGCATAGACACATAGCAGAAGGCTCCAAAGGGAGTGATGAACGCCGTCTTCTCCTAGTCCTTAACTTCCATTTTAATCTGATGATATCCAGAATACGCATCTAAGAAACTTAAGCGCTCACAACCCGCCGTAGCATCAATGATTTGATCAATACGGGGAAGGGCAAAAGGATCAGCCGGACACGCCTTGTTTAAGTCCGTGTAGTCCACACACATCCGCCAGGTGCCGTTCTTCTTGAGCACGAGCACCGGGTTAGCTAACCATTCTGGGTGAAAGACTTCAACAATAAACCCGGCCGCCAAGAGCCGGGCCACCTCTTCACCAATAGCCTTCCGCCTCTCTTCATTAAACCGTCGAAGGAATTGCCTGACCGGCTTAAATTTTGGATCAACATTGAGAGTGTGCTCAGCGAGTTCTCTAGGTACACCTGGCATGTTAGAAGGTTTCCATGCAAAAATGTCCCTATTCTCATGGATGAACTCGATGAGCGCGCTTTCCTATTTTGGATCCAGATTGGCACTGATGCTAAACTGCTGAGATGAATCACCTGGAACGAAATCAACGAGTTTAGTCTCATCAGCCGACTTAAATTTCATTGCTGGCTCATGTTCCGTAGTCGGCTTTTTCAGAGAGGTCATATCTGTTGGGTCAACATTGTCCTTGTAAAATTTTAACTCCTCTGTTGCACAAACAGATTCTGCATAGGCTGCATCGCCTTCCTCACACTCCAAGGCCACCTTTCGGCTGCCATGAACCGTAATGGTCCCATTGAGACCCGGCATCTTGAGCTGTAAATACACGTAACACGGCCGTGCCATGAACTTGGCGTAAGCCGGCCGCCCAAATATGGCATGATACGGGCTTCTTATCTTGACCACCTCAAAGGTCAATTTTTCCACCCTGTAGTTGTGCTCGTCTCCAAAGGCCACTTCCAACTCGATCTTGCCGACTGGATAAGCCGACTTACCAGGTACCACACCATGGAAAATAGTGTTTGACTGGCTGAGGTTCTTATCAATCAACCCCATACGACGGAAAGTCTCATAATAGAGGATGTTGATGCTGCTGCCTCCATCCATGAGCACCTTAGTGAACTTATATCCGCCCACCTGAGGAGCCACCACCAAGGCCAAGTGACCTGGATTATCCACCCGGGGAGGGTGATCCTCCCTACTCCACACTATAGGCTGCTCAGACCATCGTAAATAGCGTGGAACCGCCGGCTCAACAGCATTCACAGCCCTCTTATGAAGCTTCTGATCTCGCTTACATAGACTGGTGGTAAACACATGATACTGTCCACCGCTAAGCTGCTTTGGATTGGTCTGATAACCCCCCTGCTGCTGTTGATGGCCCTGGCCAGACTGCTGATTAAAGCCCCCTTGACCGTTCTGAGGATTAGAATTTGAGCCGCCGCCCGGGCCATGAAAGCCGCCGGCGCCTGAGCCACCGCCCGGGCCATTGTTGCCGTTAAAGGCGTTGGAATTCTTAAAGGCCTTCATGATTGCACAATCCTTCCATAGATGAGTAGCTGGCTTCTCTCTAGAGCCATTCCTTGGACAGGGCTCATTCAACAGCTGCTCCAGCGTCGGGCCTGACCCGCCGGCTCGGGGAGGGGGCCTCCCCTTGGCCACGAACTCTAGGCTGCCGTCGGCCTTACGCTTGCTACCTCCCTGGTTCCCCGGGTTATGCTGAGGACCCTTGCCATTGCCATTCTTCTTTCCCTTCCCTGTCCTTTCATCATCTGAAGCGGGGTCCTTGGTACTATCAGAATCGGCGTACTTGACGAGAGCCGCCATCAGCGTACCCATATCATTGCAGTCGCGCTTAAGCCGCCCGAGTTTCATCTTCAGGGGCAGAAAACGACAATTTTGCTCCAACATTAAGACTGCAGAGCCGGCATCCATCTTATCCGATGAATGTATGATCTCTTTGACCCGGCGAACCTAATGTGTCGTAGACTTACCCTCCTGTTGTTTACAGTTAGTCAAATCCACTATTGACAAAGACTGCCTACAGGTGTCTTTAAAGTTTTGTATGAATCGGGCCTTCAGCTCAGCCCAAGATCCGATGGAATTCGGCGGTAGCCCTTTCAACCAAGTGCGGGCAGTCCCATCTAGCATCATGGTGAAATACTTGGCCATCGCCGCTTCACTGACCTCCAGTAGTTCCATGGCCATCTCGTAACTTTCGATCCAGGCTCTGGGTTGTAAGTCAGCCGTGTAATTAGGCACCTTCCTAGGGCCTTTGAATTCCTTGGGTAGACGTTCATTGCGGAGAGCTGGCACTAAACAAGGGACACCTCCAGTCCTCGTAGGGATACCCACGTCGACGGAAGTCGTCGGATAAGCCGGGGGAGTCTGGTAAGCCGTCAACTGGGGCACCTGCTCCGCCTCTTGCCGCGCTCTGTCTTGGTCTGCTGCGTGAAAGGCTCCGTTATGAGCCGGGCCATGGCCAGGGGGCGGGTCATGGCGTCGGACATTACTTGAGCCGGTCGTTGAGACCATGTGTCTGCTATAACTCGGGCTCCGGCCCAGACGAGGGGTCGAGTGGATCCTGTCCCGGCTGTAAGAGTACGCCTCTTGCTGCGCCAGTGCTGTCTGAAGGAGTTCTCTGACCCGGCGGGTTTCAATAGCCGTCGGAGAGTCGCCGTTAATTGGGAGGGCCGCCAGCCGTGCTGCTGCGGCGACCATGTTCTCCAGCGGGTTAGCATAATGACCCGGTGGTATTGGCACATACTGAGGCGGGGGAGGGTTCACCCGGGGAGGCCCCATCACTTGTGGCTGAACAGGGGTCCCAGACCCGGGCACTATGATCCCTGGCGGGTTACTAGACCCTGCACCTGGCGTGTTGAAGAGGTTTCGAGGATCGTAGATTGGAGGGAGTCGAGATTGGGCCTTTTGATGCCTCCTTCTCATGACCTCATTGGACGCGTTCTGATCCATCGTGAGCCGGAAGGACTGCGCCTGAATCAACTGAGTTTGGGCGTCGAGAGCCGCCCTCTCCGCAGCCATCCTGATCCCTTCCGCTGCCAGATCCTCTTTGGCTTTCACCAGATCTAACTTTAACTGCGCCACCTCCGCGTCATGCTGAGCTTGATCCGCCGGGTCAACCGCGGCGGTCAACAGGGCCGTCATCTTGTCCGTGAGATCCATCAGCACCTGAGCCGGCGAGGGCACCGGGTTTCCTGCCCCAGCAGTAGGGTTCTGAACAGGCTGCGCACCGGCCATGAAGATTCCAACCCGGCTCAGCGGCTCAAACGGGTCCGGAATACTGTCACCATCGGAACAACCCATTAGCCTGCCATCTTGAAGTTGATACAACGAGTTTGATTCATCTGTGGATGATTCACCGTCAGAGCCGGCGGCCGTCTCATCACCAGATCCAGATCCATCAGAGAGCCCTCCGTGGATACATCCCACAAAAGCATGCTTCAAGACAGGCGGGGCCCGGGCGGGTCGTGCGCGCTGAGCGGTCTCGATGAGATCGGCGCACAGATCCGACTCAGGGCCCGACTCACCAATCTTGTTAATGAAATCATGAATTCCGCCGAAGGGGACCCGGTATCCGTACTCAATTGAGCCGGCGTCGGGGCCCCAGTTTGCATCGTCGATGTAGAGCTTGCCGCGACGACTCTTGGTCATCCGGCCCACAGCGTATCCCTTGAGCCCTTCGAAGCTGCCCTTTAAGAACTCAAATCCACTGTGCGCTGGCCCCACGGTGGGCGCCAGCTGTCGTGGAATTGTCACGGCAGATGTCCTCAAGCTAGGACTTAGTCGTGGAGCCATCGCCGCTAGGAAGCTTGAAGGGGTTAAACGGGACAAGGAACACGAAGGTTTATACTGGTTCGGCCCCTTACGGTGAAGGTAAAAGCCTACGTCCAGTTGAGGTGGTATTTATTAGGGTTGCGATGACCAGGGAGCTTAACTGCTATGCCCGGCTCTCGACGAGATCTTTCTTACCCCTAAGCCGCTGCCGGGTCGTCCCCTTATATAGAGAGGCTGACCCCAGCAGCTCTGAGAGTCCCGGCCGGCTTATAAGAGTGCCCGGCTCGGACTCTCAACTATTCTTGCCTTACATTACAAGTTCTACCATAATGACGGTTGTAACTACGGGCCTCAAGCCATCTCCGGCTCTTAAGCCCATCTTTGGCCCACCGTCTTCAAGCTTGGCGCCGGGCTTCAGGTGATGATCCTTATGTGTAACCCGGCCCCGCCGGGCGGGTGACTCTAAGGGTTATATCCTCAACACATAGGAACATGTATAAGTCATGAAGAAAGCAATAGCAACATACTAAACGAAAGGGTGCTAAGCTAACGGAATGGGTCAAGTCAATCACATCATTCTCCTAATGAGGTGATCCCGTTAATCAAATGACAACTCATGTCTATGGCTAGGAAACATAACCATCTTTGATTAACGAGCTAGTCAAGTAGAGGCATACTAGTGACACTCTGTTTGTCTATGTATTCACACATGTATTATGTTTCTGGTTAATACAATTCTAGCATGAATAATAAACATTTATCATGATATAAGGAAATATATAATACTTTATTATTGCCTCTAGAGCATATTTCCTTCAGTCTCCCACTTGCACTAGAGTCAATAATCTAGATTACACAGTAATGATTCTCACACCCATGGAGTCTTGGTGCTGATCATGTTTTGCTCGTGGAAGAGGCTTAGTCAACGGGTCTGCAACATTCAGATCCGTATGTATCTTGCAAATTTCTATGTCTCCCACCTGGACTAAATCCCGGATGGAATTGAAGTGTCTTTTGATGTGCTTGGTTCTCTTGTGAAATCTGGATTCCTTTGCTAAGGCAATTGCACCAGTATTGTCACAAAAGATTTTCATTGGTCCCGATGCACTAGGTATGACACCTAGATCGGATATGAACTCCTTCATCCAGACTCCTTCATTTGCTGCTTCCGAAGCAGCTATGTACTCTGCTTCTGTAACGCCCATGATGCGGCTATATCTCCCACGTGTCGAGGCACGACTTAGAGGCATAACCGCATTGTGATTTTGTCGCAAGAAGGGTCATCTTCACACAATCCCATGTAATGAACAAGAATGGGATAAAGAGTTGGCTTACAATCGCCACTTCACACAATACATAATTAAATCATACATCATTCAAGATACACACATAGGTCCGACTACGGAACCAAAAGAAAAGAAGACAACCCAATTGCCAGATCCCCGATCGTCCCAACTGGGCACCACTACTGATCAATATGAAAAGAAACAACACAACGAACAAGATCTTCATCGAGCTCCCACTTGAGCTCAGTTGCATCACCTGCACTGGTATCATCGGCACCTGCAACTGTTTGGAAGTATCTGTGAGTCACGAGGACTCAGCAATCTCACACCCGCGAGATCAAGACTATTTAAGCTCATAGGAAAGGATGGTGTAATGAGGTGGAGCTGCAGCAGGCACTAAGCATATATAGTGGCTAACATACGCAAATGAGAGCGAGAAGAGAAGCAACAGAACGGTCGTGAACTAGCAATGATCAAGAAGTGATCCTGAACTCCTACTTACGTCAAACATAACCCAGAATCGTGTTCACTTCCCGGACTCCGCCGAGAAGAGACCATCACGGCTACACACGCGGTTGATGTATTTTAATTAAGTCAAGTGTCAAGTTCTCTACAACCGGATATTAACAAATTCCCATCTGCCACATAACCGCGGGCACGGCTTCCAAAAGATAATACCCTGCAGGGGTGTCCCAACTTAGCCCATTATAAGCTCTCACGGTCAACGAAGGATAAACCTTCTCCCAGGAAGACCCGATCAGTCTCGGAATCCCGGTTTACAAGACATTTCGACAATGGTAAAACAAGACCAGCAAGACCACCCGCTGTGCCGACAAATCCCGATAGGAGCTGCACATATCTCGTTCTCAGGGCACACCGGATGAGCCAGACGTCGGGTTGGCATAGACCCTGGTTGCCCAGGGGGCGCCGGACATCGCTCGGTTTGGACCAGCACTCGAAGGAGAACTGGCCCGGGGGTTAAAATAAAGATGACCCTTGAGTCTGCAGAACCCAAGGGAAAAAGGCTTAGGTAGGCAAATGGTAAAACCAAGGTTGGGCCTTGCTGGAGGAGTTTTATTCAAAGCGAACTGTCAAGGGGGTCCCATAAATCACCCGACCGTGTAAGGAACGCAAAATCAAGGAACATAACACTGGTATGACGGAAACTAGGGCGGCAAGAGTGGAACAAAACACCAGGCATAAGGCCGAGCCTTCCACCCTTTACCAAGTATATAGATGCATTAATTAAAATAAGATATATTGTGATATCCCAACATAAACATAATCCAACATGGAGCAATCTTCATCTTCTCCTGCAACTAGCAACGCTATAAGAGGGGCTGAGCAAAAGCGGTAACATAGCCAAACAATGGTTTGCTAGGAAGGGTGACAACGGTTAGAGGTTCATGGCAATTTGGGAGGCTTGATAAGCAAGTGGTAGGTAGCGCGACATAGCAATAGAGCGAACAACTAGCAAGCAAAGATAGAAGTGATTTCGAGGGTATGGTCATCTTGCCTGAGATCCCGCAAGGAAGAAGAATGAGTCCATGAAGAAGACAAACGGGTGTAGTCGAACGAATCCTCACAACTCCGGAACGAAACCGAAGCTAACGAGAGAAGCAACCCGGAAAGAAACAAACAACATAGTGAACAACCACCACATACACATGGCATGATGCACAATCTAATATGATGCATGTCCGGTTTAAATGAGGTATGGCATGGGAAAATGCAACAAACCCCACTACAAATTAAGTGGAGCTCAATATGCAACGAGTTGCATATTGACGAAACACCACATTCAATTATTTAGTTTTATCACGTTTATGTACCCAACAATATTAAATGTTGATTAACATGGCAAGAGGTGAGACATAAGTAAACTACACATATTAGGCAATTTAAATGAGGCCGGAATGACAAACTACAATTCCGGAAAATCCCCATATGCATATTTTGAATTTGCTACTGTTCTGCCATAAACACAATTTTAATGTTGTTAAACAGCAAAATAAAGTGCACCATGTTAATCTATGCATTTTTCTACCCCATTTACATATAAAGTTTATTTAAATCCGAGCTACGGTTATTTAGTTATGAATTAAAGCATTTAGCATGTTATTTGAGCAAATTTAATCAAACAGCATTTTAAACAATTTTAACATGGGTGAAAGTGGCATATTATGAAACTAGATTAAAAACTAAGCATTTCACATATATGAAGTTTTTACATATGATGCATAGTTCGTGAGATATTACATGCATGATGTGGAGGGTTTTTCTGTAAAAACAACAAAACCCGGGATAATAACTAAATTCGCTGGGACAGGAAAAAAACATATCGGGCCGAATCTAGCTGAACTGGGCCAGCTACTGTGAGCGCTGCACACGGGTGGGCTTCGGTGGGTGTCTCACCACGGGCCAGATCTGGCTTGCTGGTGGAGAGGGGGCGGCTGGGCCGGATGAGGCTGGGGCGGCGCTGGGCCTTGGTCAACGCTCTCGAGAACGAGCGCAGCTGCTCGGTGTTCAGGCGCGCGGGACGAGCAGAACTCCTGCTTGAAGAAGAGGAAGCAGAAGCCGGCGCGACGACAAGCAGGGGACGCAGCGGCGGCCTGGAGGCGGGGACGAGGCTGGGAACGCAGGGCCTCGCCGAATCTTGCGGAGACGGCGACGAACTGAGCAGGGCGGCGGAGGAGCTGCAAGGACATGGCCGGGGAACAAATTCAGAGAAGTCGCGGTGAGGGAGGAAGGAGATACGAGAAGGAAAGGGACGGGCAGAGGGAGGCGGACCAGGATCCGGGCGCGGGGTTTCCGTTCCCGGCGCCGGAATGGAGGGGGCGCACCAGCGAGGAGAGGAGCGCTCGGGCGCTGCTGCTTCTTGGGGTTGGAGCGCTGGGCACACGGGACAGGCGCGGGGAGGACGGAGCTCCGCTGGGACGAGGGAGGAGGCGCACGGCTGCTGGTGGCGTTGGTGCTCCTGCGGCGTTCATGGCGACGGGCAGAGGACTTGAGGCCGCGGCGGGGTCGAGCTGCTTGACGGCGGGGCCATGGCGGAGCTCCTCTCCTCCGGATCAAATAGGAAGGGGAAAGCAGCAGGGCGATGGCGTCTGACGAGGCCGGTCGAAGACGGCGGCCTCAGGCAAGGGAGCTCGGCCTCCTGGATCAAGAGGGGGCGCGGGAACTCGGGCGCCGTGGTGCTCTGCTCCCCGGCGAGCTCAGGCGAGGCAAAGGGGATCCACGGGCGTGTGGAGCTGCTACTACGGGTGCGAGGAAAAAACAGAGGAGGCCGAGGGCGCTCCTGCGGGGATGGGGCTGCTCTGGTTGGGGTGGAACTTGGGCGACGACGAGGGAATTGGTCCGGTTGGAAATTCGAGGGAGGATTTTGGATCGGGGAAGAACCCGAGGCGGGAGGAGACAGCAGGAGTGGCGGCGCGAGGAGGATGGGACATCTCCCTGGATTTTAGGGTTTGGCTGGTTATATAGCAGGTAAATTAGTTTAGGGGCTATTCGGGCCCTCCGATTAAAATTGAGCGGTCGAGAAAAATAGGCTAGGAAGTCCAAATAAGAAAACGGAGATGTTTTGTAGATGTTAGGGGATGATCCGGACCCAACGGTAACGATAGTCCGGTTCGGGTTCGGGACAATTTTCGGACGTGCGCGAGAAGGGGCTTTATGCATTGAGCAGAGAGGCTCAGACGGTCGGACAACAAAGAACGGTTGGACTGAGAAAGGTCAACGGAGACAAGGGGGGGAACGCGGCAACTACGAACGAATGCAAATTTTAAAACATGACGGCAACGAAGTGCTGATGCAATGCAAATGATGCGATGATGAATGCAACACACAAATAAAACACCGCTGACTCGCAAAACAAGGAAGGCAATCGGAGCGTCGGTCTCGGGGCGTTACAGCTTCACACGTAGATCCCGCCACGACAATTTGCTTAGAACTGCACCAACTGACAGCTCCACCGTTGAATGTAAATACGTATCCGGTTTGTGATTTAGAATCGTTCGGATCAGTGTCAAAGCTTGCATCAACGTAACCATTTACGATGAGCTCTTTGTCACCTCCATGAATGAGAAACATATCCTTAGTTCTTTTCAGGTATTTCAGGATGTTCTTGACCGCTGTCCAGTGATCCACTCCTGGATTACTTTGGTACCTCCCTGCTAGACTTATAGCAAGGCACACATCAGGTCTGGTACACAGCATTGCATACATGATAGAGCCTATGGCTGAAGCATAGGGAACATCTTTCATCTTCTCTCTATCTTCTGCAGTGGTCGGGCACTGAGTCTTACTCAATCTCACACCTTGTAGTACAGGCAAGAACCCTTTCTTTGCTTGATCCATTTTGAACTTTTTCAAAACTTTGTCAAGGTATGTGCTTTGTGAAAGTCCAATTAAGCGTCTTGATCTATCTCTATAGATCTTAATGCCTAATATATATGCAGCTTCACGGAGGTCTTTCATTGAAAAACTCTTATTCAAGTATCTCTTTATGCTATCCAGAAATTCTATATCATTTCCAATCAGTAATATGTCATCCACATATAATATAGAAATGCTACTGAGCTCCCACTCACTTTCTTGTAAATACAGGCTTCTCCAAAAGTCTGTATAAAACCAAATGCTTTGATCACACTATCAAAGCGTTTATTCCAACTCCGAGAGGCTTGCACCAGTCCATAAATGGATCGCTGGAGCTTGCACACTTTGTTAGCTCCCTTTGGATCGACAAAACCTTACGGTTGCATCATATACAACTCTTCTTCCAGAAATCCATTCAGGAATGCAGTTTTGACATCCATTTGCCAAATTTCATAATCATAAAATGCGGCAATTGCTAACATGATTCGGACAGACTTAAGCATCGCTACGGTTGAGAAGGTCTCATCGTAGTCAATCCCTTGAACTTTTCGAAAACCTTTCGCAACAAGTCGAGCTTTATAGACAGTAACATTACCATCAACGTCAGTCTTCTTCTTGAAGATCCATTTATTTTCAATGGCTTTCCGACCATCGGGCAAGTCAACCAAAGTCCATACTTTGTTCTCATACATGGATCCCATCTCGGATTTCATGGATTCAAGCCATTTTGCGGAATCTGGGCTCACCATCGCTTCTTCATAGTTCGTAGGTTCATCATGGTCTAGTAACATGACCTCCAGAACAGGATTACCGTACCACTCTGGTGCGGATCTTGATCTAGTTGACCTACGAGGTTCAGTAATAACTTGATCTGAAGTTTCATGATCATTATCATTAACTTCCTCACTAATTGGTGTAGGTGTCGCAGAAACTGATTTCTGCGATGATCTACTTTCCAATAAGGGAGCAGGTACAGTTACCTCATCAAGTTCTACTTTCCTCCCATTCACATCTTTCGAGAGAAACCCCTTCTCTAGAAAGGATCCATTCTTAGCAACGAATATCTTGCCTTCGGATCTGTGATAGAAGGTGTACCCAACAGTCTCCTTTGGGTATCCTATGAAGACACATTCCTCCAATTTAGGTTCGAGCTTATCAGGTTGAAGTTTCTTCACATAAGCATCGCAACCCCAAACTTTAAGATACGACAACTTTGGTTTCTTGCCAAACCATAGTTCATAAGGCGTCGTCTCAATGGATTTTGATGGTGTCCTATTTAGAGTGAATGCAGCCGTCTCTAAAGCATAACCCCAAAATGATAGCGGTAAATCAGTAAGAGACATCATAGATCGTACCATATCTAATAAAGTACGATTACGACGTTCGGACACACCATTACGCTGTGGTGTTCCGGGTGGCGTGAGTTGCGAAACTATTCCGCATTGTTTCAAATGTAGGCCAAACTCGTAACTCAAATATTCTCCTCCACGATCAGATCGTAGGAATTTTATTTTCTTGTTACGATGATTTTCTACTTCACTCTGAAATTCTTTGAACTTTTCAAATGTTTCAGACTTATGTTTCATTAAGTAGATATACCCATATCTGCTCAAATCATCTGTGAAGGTGAGAAAATAACGATATCCGCCACGAGCCTCAATATTCATCGGACCACATACATCTGTATGTATGATTTCCAACAAATCTGTTGCTCTCTCCATAGTTCCGGAGAACGGTGTTTTGGTCATCTTGCCCATGAGGCACGGTTCGCAAGTACCAAGTGATTCAAAATCAAGTGATTCCAAAATTCCATCAGTATGGAGTTTCTTCATGCGCTTTACACCGATATGACCCAAACGGCAGTGCCACAAATAAGTTGCACTGTCATTATCAACTCTGCATCTTTTGGCTTCGACATTATGAATATGTGTGTCACTACTATCGAGATTCATTAAAAATAGACAACTCTTCAAGGGTGCATGACCATAAAAGATATTATTCATATAAATAGAACAACCATTATTCTCTGATTTAAATGAATAACTGTCTCGCATTAAACAAGATCCAGATATAATGTTCATGCTCAACGCTGGCACCAAATAACAATTGTTTAGGTCTAAAACTAATCCCGAAGGTAGATGTAGAGGTAGCGTGCCGACGGCGATCACATCGACTTTGGAACCATTTCCCACGCGCATCGTCACCTCGTCCTTAGCCAATCTTTGCTTAATCCATAGCCCCTGTTTCGAGTTGCAAATATTAGCAACAGAACCAGTATCAAATACCCAGGTGCTACTGCGAGTATTAGTAAGGTACACATCAATAACATGTATATCACATATACCTTTGTTAACCTTGCCATCCTTCTTATCCGCCAAATACTTGGGGCAGTTCCGCTTCCAGTGACCAGTCTGCTTACAGTAGAAGCACTCAGTTTCAGGCTTAGGTCCAGACTTGGATTTCTTCTCCTGAACAGCAACTTGCTTGTTGTTCTTCTTGAAGTTCCCTTTCTTCTTCCCTTTTCCCTTTTTCTTGAAACTAGTGGTTTTACTGACCATCAACACTTGATGCTCCTTTTTGATTTCTACCTCCGCTGCCTTTAGCATTGCGAAGAGCTCGGGAATTATCTTATCCATCCCTTGCATGTTATAGTTCATCACAAAGCTCTTGTAGCTTGGTGGCAGTGATTGAAGAATTCTGTCAATGACGCAATCATCCGGAAGTTGAACTCCCAGTTGAATCAAGTGATTATTATACCCAGACATTCTGAGTATATGCTATTCTCTTCCATCTTGCAGCTATAGAACTTATTGGAGACTTCATATCTCTCAATCCGGGCATTTGCTTGAAATATTAACTTCAACTCCTGGAACATCTCATATGCTCCATGACATTCAAAACGTCGTTGAAGACCCGGTTCTAAGCCGTAAAGCATGGCACACTGAACTATTGAGTAGTCATCAGCTTTGCTCTGCCAGACGTTCATAACTTCTGGCGTCGCTCTTGCAGGAGGCCTGGCACCTAGCGGTGCTTCTAGGACATAATTCTTCTGTGCAGCAATGAGGATAATCCTCAAGTTACGGACCCAGTCCGTGTAATTGCTACCATCATCTTTCAACTTAGCTTTCTCAAGGAACGCATTAAAATTCAACGGAACAACAGCACGGGCCATTTATCTACAATTAACATAGACAAGCAAGATACTATCAGGTACTAAGTTCATGATAAATTTAAGTTCAATTAATCATATTACTTAAGAACTCCCACTTAGATAGATATCCCTCTAATCATCTAAGTGACTACGTGATCCAAATCAACTAAACCATGTCCGATCATCATGTGAGATGGAGTAGTTTCAATGGTGAACATCACTATGTTGATCATATCTACTATATGATTCACGCTCGACCTTTTGGTCTCCGTGTTCCGAGGCCATATCTGCATATGCTAGGCTCGTCAAGTTTAACCTGAGTATTCCGCGTGTGCAACTGTTTTGCACCCATTGTATTTGAACGTAGAGCCTATCACACCCGATCATCACGTGGTGTCTCAGCACGAAGAACTTTCGCAACGGTGCATACTCAGGGAGAACACTTTCATCTTGAAATTTTAGTGAGAGATCATCTTATAATGCTACCGTCAATCAAAGCAAGATAAGATGCATAAAGGATTAACATCACATGCAATCAATATAAGTGATATGATATGGCCATCATCATCTTGTGCTTGTGATCTCCATCTCCGAAGCACCGTGCTTGTGATCTCCATCTCCAAAGCACCGTCATGATCACCATCGTCACCGGCGCGACACCTTGATCTCCATCGTAGTATCGTTGTCGTCTCGCCAACTAATTGCTTTTACGACTATCGCTACCGCTTAGTGATAAAGTAAAACTATTACATGGTGATTGCATCTCATACAATAAAGCGACAACCATATGGCTCCTGCCAGTTGCCGAAAACTCGGTTACAAAACATGATCATCTCATACAACAAATTATATCACATCATGTCTTGACCATATCACATCACAACATGCCCTGCAAAAACAAGTTAGACGTCCTCTACTTTGTTATTGCAAGTTTTACGTGGCTGCTATGGGCTTAGCAAGAATCGTTCTTACCTACGCATCAAAACCACAACGATAGTTTGTCAAGTTGGTGCTGTTTTAACCTTCGCAAGGACCGGGCGTAGCCACACTCGGTTCAACTAAAGTGAGAGAGACAGACACCCGCCAGTCACCTTTAAGCAACGAGTGCTCCGAACGGTGAAACCAGTCTCGCGTAAGCGTACGCGTAATGTCGGTCCGGGCCGCTTCATCTCACAATACCGCTGAACCAAAGTATGACATGCTGGTAAGCAGTATGACTTATATCGGCCACAACTCACTTGTGTTCTACTCGTGCATAGCATCAACGCATAAAACCTGGCTCTGATACCACTGTGGGGGAACGTAGTAATTTCAAAAAAATTCCTACGCACACACAAGATCATGGTGATGCATAGCAGCAAGAGGGGAGAGTGTTGTCCACGTACCGTCGTAGACCGACAGCGGAAGTGTTATTACAATGCGGTTGATGTAGTCGTATGTCTTCACGATCCGACCGATCAAGTACCGAACGCACGGCACCTCCGAGTTCTACACACGTTCAGCTCGATGACGTCCCTCGAACTCCGATCCAGCCGAGTGTTGAGGGAGAGTTTCGTCAGCATGACGGCATGGTGACGATGATGATGTTCCACCGACGCAGGGCTTCGCCTAAGCTCCGCAACGGTATTATCGAGGTGTAATATGGTGGAGGGGGGCACCGCACACGGCTAAAATATCGTATATCAAGTGTGTATAGAGGTGCCCCCCTGCCCTCGTATATAAAGGAGCAAGGGGGAGGCCGGCTGCCCTAGGCGCGCCAAGGAGAGAGGGGGGAGTCCTCCTCCTAGTAGGAGTAGGACTCCCCTTTCCTAGTCCTACTAGGAAAAGAGGGGGGGAAGGAAAGAGAGGGAGAGGGAGAGGGAAAGGGGGCTGCGCCCCCCTCTCCTAGTCCAACTAGGATTCCTCCTGGGAGGGGGCGCGCCACCTCCTGGCTGCTGCCCTCTCTCTCCCCTCAAGGCCCACTAAGGCCCAATACTTCCCCGGGGGGTTCCGGTAACCCTCCGGCACTCCGGTTTAATCCGAAACTTCTCCGGAACACTTCCGGTGTTCGAATATAGTCGTCCAATATATCAATCTTTATGTCTTGACCATTTCGAGACTCCTCGTCATGTCCGTGATCACATCCGGGACTCCAAACAACCTTCGGTACATCAAAACATATAAACTCATAATATAACTGTCATCGTAACGTTAAGCGTGCGGACCCTACGGGTTCGAGAACTATGTAGACATGACCGAGACACCTCTCCGGTCAATAACCAATAGCGGGACCTGGATGCCCATATTGGCTCCCACATATTCTACGAAGATCTTTATCGGTCAGACCGCATAACAACATACGTTGTTCCCTTTGTCATCGGTATGTTACTTGCCCGAGATTCGATCGTCGGTATCTCGATACCTAGTTCAATCTCGTTACCGGCAAGTCTCTTTACTCGTTCCGTAATACATCATCCCGCAACTAACTCATTAGTCACAATGCTTGCAAGGCTTATAGTGATGTGCATTACCGAGTGGGCCCAGAGATACCTCTCCGACAATCGGAGTGACAAATCCTAATCTCGAAATACGCCAACCCAACAAGTACCTTTGGAGACACCTGTAGAGCACCTTTATAATCACCCATTTACGTTGTGACGTTTGGTAGCACACAAAGTGTTCCTACGGTAAACGGGAGTTGCATAATCTCATAGTCATAGGAACATGTATAAGTCATGAAGAAAGCAATAGCAACATACTAAACGATCGGGTGCTAAGCTAACGGAATGGGTCAAGTCAATCACGTCATTCTCCTAATGAGGTGATCCCGTTAATCAAATGACAACTCATGTCTATGGCTAGGAAACATAACCATCTTTGATTAACGAGCTAGTCAAGTAGAGGCATACTAGTGACACTCTGTTTGTCTATGTATTCACACATGTATTATGTTTCCGGTTAATACAATTCTAGCATGAATAATAAACATTTATCATGATATAAGGAAATATATAATACTTTATTATTGCCTCTAGGGCATATTTCCTTCACATTCTTGTTCATTACATGGGATTGTGTGAAGATGACCCTTCTTGCGACAAAACCACAATGCGGTTATGCCTCTAAGTCGTGCCTCGACACGTGGGAGATATAGCCGCATCGTGGGCGTTACAAGTTGGTAATCAGAGCCATCCCCGACTTAGGAGCCCCCTGCTTGATCGAATCGCTGACGTTGTTGAGTCTAGAACAAAAATGTTTTGAGTCTTAGGATTATATATATCGGAGAGTAGGATTCTTTTTACTCCTCAGTCCCTTCGTCGCTCTGGTGAGGTCTCCTGACGTAGAAGTTTTGACTCTTCTCTCCTCAAATTTCACTAAAAAAATAGGATCACGGGGGTATCTTGGAATCGTTCCGATGGTTTTGTGACGAGAACATTGTTCTTGGTGCCTCCTGACATTTAGGGGTTGTGGCAGTGTCCCGGGGAGTTGAGCTCCGAGGTGTTGTCGTCACAATTTTATCGTTGCAGTTCTGGAATACCTGAGTTTCGCCGACATCGAAATCTCTTTTATGCAGTTGTTGGTGAGATCACCTCGACGCCACCCAGTACTAGGGCGGGAGTTCGGGAGTATTTCCATAACTCGTATAACGGATGCTTTTCGAAGGTTGAGGTAAACGATTTCCGAAGGTTTCTTGGTTATGTGTTGACGGATGGATACAGCTGGATCTAGGGATTGCTAGTTTGGGTGATATATTTTGTGTCCCCTGTATCCCCAACACCAGATTGCATAACCAGAAAGTTTCGGGAGTTTATAAGTGGGAATTCAAGTAGCTCTTAGGATATCTTTCCGACAGACGCATGATATGAGATTGGGGTTCGACGTCTAGTGGTCCGCCTGTACACGGTTGGTTTTACAGTGGTCTCGTAGTGTCTTAAAGAGTCCTTGGCTATGCCGACTCGGGGACGCTTCGTATGTCATGTGCACAGCCTTGTACATGATGGTGTTGTACGATTGAGCCCGTGTGGGCCCCACCATGAAAACTTCGGACGAAATATCTATCATATGTTTGTTCCGGCTTATTCTGCAAGCCAATACTTTGTTTTGTTTTCAATTGTGGTATTCGAGTTGCTTCGAAGTCATATGTTGATTCCATATCTTTTTCAAGTGGCTTCTCAACTTATGGAAGTGTGATGATTTACTATGGAATTCATTCGTTCATCTTCGTTCGAATGTTTATTGTGAAGACTATATGTTGCAATTTCTATCCGTTGATTCTACTTATCTATTTGTCTATCAAGATGCTAACGGATGTCACCCTCTTCAGGATGGCTCCGCCAACGCGTCAGAATCCGGATCGCAATGAAGGGAGTCAGGCGAACCCTCCGCCACCACATCCGCCTCCGGAGGCATGGCAAGCTATCATGGCAGCCACCAACGCCAATGCTCAGATGATTCTGCAACTCTTGCAAGAACGCACCCAAGGGCAAGGCAATCAAGGAAATCAAGGCCAAGGCAACAATCAGCCTCACTTCGCTACCCTCAACCAGTTTCTCGCAAATCAGCCCAAGTCTTTCAGCTACTGTGCCGAGGCCATGGATGCCGATGATTGGCTCGTGGACATCAACAAGCATTTTGAATGTAGCAATGTCAGGCCTGAGGACTATGTCAAGTTCGCTTCTTTTCAGCTCAAGGACCAAGCTGCTGATTGGTATCAACAATACAAAGATTCCAGAGGAGGTCGTGTGATCACTTGGACTGACTTCTGTCGGGATTTCAAAGCGCACCACATTCCACAAAGTGTTGTTGAGAGCAAGCGTGAGTTCCGCAATCTCAAGCAAGGCAACATGTCTGTGTATCAATTCAACATCCAGTTTCAGAAACTTGCTCGCTTTGCTAAACAAGACGTTCCTGATGAAAAGAGCATGATCTATCACTTCAGAGGTGGCCTTAGAGAGGATCTGCAGTTAGCTCTCGTTCTTGTTGAGCCTACTCAGTTTGATCAATTCTACAATATGGCACTGAAGCAAGAGGCTGCTCAGCTCAAGTGTGAGGCTTCTAAGAAGAGAGTCAGGGACGCAGTTCAGTCTTCTTCTTCCTCAATTGTGGCAGCTAAGCAACAGAAGTTCTGGTTGCCTCCTCCTCCTCCGTTTCGTCAGCCTTACCAGTAGAAGAACAAAGGTGGCCATGGTTCTTCCAACTCTTCCAACTCTGGCTATCAGAACAAGTCTCAGAATCAAGCTCCAAAGTCCAATGCTCCTTATCATCATCCACTCTCAGAGGTGACTTGCAACAAGTGTCAGCAGAAAGGTCACTATGCTGACAAGTGCTTCAACCAAAGGCGTCTGCCTCCTCCTCCTCCTGTCAGATCTTCTAGCAATGCAGTGGTCAAGCATAATCCAAAGTCTGCAAAGGTGAACATGATGAATGCAGCTCAAGCGGAGGAATCTACTGATGTGATAATGGGTAATCTCTCAGTTAATGATATTCCTGCTAAAGTTCTTTTTGATACTGGTGCTTCGCTTTGTTTCATGTCAAGACCTTTTTTGCCAAGCATGAATTCACTTGGTCTTATCTGGATAAACCTTTGGGTGTTGTTTCTCCGGGGAAGTCAATGAGAGCCAACTCGATAGTTCCGGATGTTTCCATCAAGATGGGAAACTATAAATTTCTGTCTTCTCCAGTTGTTCTTGGTGACTCGGATATTGATCTAATTCTCATGATGGACTGGCTTTCTAAGCACAAGGCTCAACTTGATTGTGCTGCCAGGGAAATTCAGTTGACACACTCTTCTGAGGATGTTATCATTCATGCCGCTCGTGATGAAACCATTCGGTTATTTTCTCTCAATGAGAAGGGCGAATTGAATGCCATCTCTCAAATTCCAGTCGTTTGTGAGTACCAAGATGTCTTTCCAGAAGAGCTTCCGGGTATGCCTCCTCACCGGCCAGTTGAGTTCGTTATCGATCTTGAGCCGGGCACTGAACCCGTTTGCAAGCGTCCATACAAACTTGGACCCAGGGAGCTGAAGGAATTGAAGAAACAGCTCGATGAACAAGAGCGTCTGGGTTTGATCAGACCGAGTTCATCTCCATGGGGTTGTGGTGTTCTTTTTGTAAAGAAGAAGGATGGCACGGACCGACTTTGTGTCGACTACCGTCCATTGAACAAGAAGACAATCAAGAACAAGTATCCACTTCCCAACATCAATGAGCTATTCGAGCAACTCAAAGGTGCTAAAGTTTTCTTGAAGCTTGACCTTCGTATGGGTTATCATCAGATTCGCATTCGTGAAGAAGATATTCCCAAGACAACATTCAGAACAAGCTTTGGTTCTTATGAATATACTGTCGTGTCTTTCGGCCTTGTCAATGCTCCTCCAACATTCTCTCGGATGATGAATTTCATCTTCAACCCCTATACCAATGAATTCGTCCTGGTGTATCTCGATGATATATTGGTCTTCTCCAAGAATAAGAAGGACCATGCCAAACATTTGCGGTTGGTGCTCGACAAGCTTAGAGAGTATAAATTCTATGCGAAGTTCTCCAAATGTGAGTTTTGGCTCGATGAAGTTCTTTACCTTGGTCACATCATCTCTGCCAAGGGCATCGCTGTTAACCCCGAGAAGGTGTCCGCAATTGTGAATTGGGAACCTCCTCAGAATGTCAAGCAGCTCCGCAGTTTTCTTGGTCTTGCAAGCTATTGCCGAAGATTCGTTGAGAATTTCTCCAAGATTGCAAAGCCTCTTTCCAACCTCCTTCAGAAGCATGTGAAGTATGTCTGGTCTCCTGAGTGTGACGTTGCTTTCAACACTCTCAAAGAGAAACTCGTCACCGCTCCTGTCTTAACTCCTCCTGACGAATCCAAGCCATTTGAAGTTTTCTGTGATGCTTCTCTCCAAGGTCTCGGTGTTGTGTTAATGCAAGAGAAGAAATTTGTGGCCTATACCTCTCGTCAGTTGAAGCCCAATGAGAAGAACTACCCCACTCACGATCTTGAGTTGGCGGCAATTGTCCATGCATTAATAACGTGGAGACATCTCTTGTTGGGAAGACAAGTGGACATTTTCACCGATCACAAGAATCTCAAGTACATCTTCACTCAGCCCAACCTCAACCTCAGGCAGACTCGATGGGTCGAAATGATTCAAGAGTACAATCCGAGTATTGAATATACTCCAGGCAAGGCCAATGTCATTGCAGATGCTTTAAGCAGGAAGGCTTATTGCAACAGCTTAATTCTCAAGCCATTCCAACCGGATCTTTGTGAAGCTTTCCGCAAGCTGAATCTCCAAGTTGTTCCTCAAGGCTTTCTTGCCAACCTCATAGTCTATCCTACTTTGGAAGATCAAATTCGTGAGGCACAACTTCTTGATGTCATGGTGAATAAGGTGAAACGTGGTATCGACAAGGGTCTTTCCAAATACAAGTGCTATCGCATTGATGACAGAGACACTTTATTCTTCGAGGACCGGATTGTGGTTCCTAAAGGTGATCTAAGTCATTATGAACGAGGCGCACAATTCTCTTCTTTCCATTCATCCTGGAAGTACGAAGATGTACCATGACCTCAAGCAGTCGTATTGGTGGACTCGAATGAAGCGAGAAATTTCTCAGTTCGTGAATGAATGTGATGTCTGTCGAAGAGTGAAAGCAGAACACCAACGACCAGCTGGTCTCCTCCAACCTCTTGCTATCCCAGAGTGGAAGTTTGATCATATCGAAATGGACTTCGTGACTGGTTTTCCCAAGTCCAAGCGCGGAAATGATGCTATCTTCGTTGTCATTGACAAGCTTTCTAAAGTGGCTCATTTCCTTCCAATCAAAGAATCCATCACAGCAGCTCAGTTGGCAGAGCTATACACCTCCAGAATTGTCTCCTTGCACCGCATTCCACAACTGATTTCTTCAGATCGTGTAAGCATCTTCACCTCTAAGTTCTGGGACTCCTTCCAGAAGGCCATGGGCACCAACATTCGCTTCAGCACAGCTTTCCATCCTCAAACTAGTGGCCAAGTCGAGCGAGTCAATCAAATTCTTGAAGATATGCTCAGGGCTTGTGTCATTTCCTTTGGCATGAAATGGGAAGATTGTCTTCCATATGCTGAATTCTCCTACAACAACAGCTTCTAAGCGAGTTCGGGCAAGGCCCCATTCGAGATTCTCTATGGCAGAAAGTGTCGTACTCCTCTCAATTGGTCAGAGACTGGTGAACGCCAACTTCTTGGCAATGACTTAATCACAGAAGCTGAAGAAATGTGTAAAGTCATCCGTGATAATCTCAAAGCCGCGCAATCGCGCCAGAAGAGCTACTATGATAGTAAGCACCGTGATGTGGCTTTCGAGATCGGAGACCATGTCTACCTCCGCATCTCTCCAATGAAAGGCACTCGTCGCTTCGGTATCAAAGGGAAGCTTGCCCCTAGATACGTGGGTCCTTTCAAGATCATTGGCAAAAGAGGCGACCTCGCCTATCAACTTGAGTTTCCTTCCAACTTCGCGAACGTGCACGATGTGTTCCACGTGTCACAGCTCCGCAAGTGCTTCAAGACGCCTGAGCGCACCATCAACTTCGAAGAGATTGACCTCCAAGAAGATCTGTCTTATCATGAGCACCCCGTTGCTGTTCTTGAAGAAACTGAGCGCAAGACTCGCAACAAGTCAATCAAATTCCTGAAAGTGAAGTGGTCGCACCATTCCGACCGGGAAGCCACCTGGGAACGCGAGGACCATCTCCGTTCCGAATATCCGGAGTTCTTTCAGTCCTAGATCTCGGGACGAGATCCTCTCGTAGTGGTGGAGTGTTGTAACACCCCAGATGTAACTTTCCATATTTGTAACTCCAACTCTTGCCATTTTCGGCTATGTGTTATGATATTCCCTTCGTGGTTGGGTTTTTGTCTTTCGTTTTGTATTTTGCTCATGTTATGCATCTCATATCATGTCATCATGTGCATTGCATTTGCATACGTGTTCGTCTCAGGCATCCGAGCATTTTCCCCGTTGTCCGTTTTGCAATCCGGCGCTCCCACCTCCTCCGGCGCACCCCTCTTGTTTTCTTTCGTAAGCGGGTGTCAAAACGTTCTCGGAATGGACCAAGGCTTGTCAAGTGGCCTTGGTATACCACCGGTCAAGTTTCGTTCCATTTGGAGGTCGTTTGGTACTCCAACGGTTAACCGAGCAACTGCAAAGTCCATTTGTGTGTTCCAGCAGAACCCCCCTCAAAAACAGCCCAAAACCCACCAAACTCTCTTCCAGGCTCTAGGTCGTTCGATCACGATCGTGTGAGCGAAAACCGCACCTCATTTGGACTCTCCTAGCTCCCTCTAGCTATATATATGCAACCCTCCCGAAATACATTCGCAGTCCAACCCTAAAAATCTCCCTCTCCGCGGCCGGACGCGTCCGCCCCCGCCGGACGA
>NC_057799.1:125838472-125843347 GCF_018294505.1 Triticum aestivum
GTCGCCGCACCGCCGCGCCGGCGAGCTCGCCCCCCCCTCCGGCCGGCGCCGCCTCCCCGTCTCTCCCTCCCGCCGAGCCCCGGCTGCCCCACAAACTCCGGCCGCCGCCCCGTCGGAACCCTAGCCGATCCGATCTGGATCCAGAAGGTCACCGAAGGTTGACTTTCCCGAACCCCGAAATTTCCTGTCGTTTTATTTTCACAGCATGTGCCCTTGTTCATAGCATCATAACTCTCTGCATATAGCTCCGTTTCACGCGTGTAATATATCGAAATGTTCGCCTCGTGATGCTCTTCATTTTTTTCAATTGCACCATGTTCATTTGAGTCCATCTTGATGCCCAAATCTCTGGTGTAAGAGTGCTACTTGCTGTTATCTGCTGTTACTTAGCAGAACTTGGAGATTTGTTATTTTTGTATCATTTAATCTGTGCATCTTATGGGCATGAGCTCTACATGTGTTTTGTTGTATGCCATGCCATCTTTCCAAGGGTGTATGCCATGTATTTTTTTGATCTCTGTGGTGACTAGCACAAGCATGCAAACTAGGCCCTGTAATGTTTCTGATTTCAGGCACAGTGATTTCTCAGTCTTTGTCTGCTATTATTTTGTTGTCATGTAAACTTGATGCTACAGAGAGATCCATGCATATTTTGGAGATGTTCAGTAAGGATGTTTTGTAGATATTGTTGTAATTGATCCATTCCTGCCCTTGTTTGCAATTATGGAGTGTCATAGCATGACTCAATCTTGCTCTACTTTTGCTATAAAATATTTCGGGCAGATTGTTTACATGTTATTCAATTTTGCCAAGCTTGTTGTAGTTGATCCATACATGCTATGTATTTGTTCTGGCCATGGATAGCTTCATAAACATGCCATCTTGCTGTAGGTATGCTTTTTTTGTCATGCATTGCTTTGTGGTGAGTGCATCAAGCTCACAAAGATGCCTTCATATTATTGTTTCTGCCATGCTCTGTTTTCTGCTAAGTCCGAAACCTGTTAACGAAACTTGCTATGTTTACATGGTTGGCATCATATCTTCTGGTCCTTTTTGGCCTATGGTCACTAAGGGACTTTTGTCATATGCATTTAGTAGAATACATCCATGCCTTGTTTTTCTATTTTAAGTTCCTGTAGCATGTTGATTTCGTGCTCTAAACATTGCTACCTGATGCTGTTTTCTGCCATGTCCAGTAATTTCACCAAGTCTGTGAACCTGTTATCTTTTGCACTTTTGCCATGCTTGTTTGAGCTTGTTATGTTGTGATCTAGCCGTAGCTCAGTGTTCATCTTTTGTCAAGCATCTCCTGTAGATTACTGCCATATGCTTTGTTGCTATGTTGGAGTGCTGTAGCATTGTTACTTGTTGCATTCTAAGTGCCATCATGCTGTTAATCGCGGATTCGTGTCATTTTTGTTTTGCTTGCCATTTGCAAACCGTGCATCCGTTTCCGGTGATCTTTATATCGATTTCGACCAAAATCATCTCATCTTTTCAGTGGCATGCTTGGTTTGCCAAGTTACTGCCTTGTTCATCATTTTTCTTCCGGAGCACGCATATGCATCGCATATCATATTTTGCATATCATTCATGTTTTGCACCATGTTGCTTGTGCATTTCCCGTGATTGATTGTGGTTTCATTGCTTATGTTCTTGTCATGGGTAGAGCCGGGAGACGACTTCGTGAACGAGGAACCTGTTGAGTACGCTTACGAGGATCAAGCTTTTGACAACTCTGAGAACCTTGCAGGCAAGATGACCACCCCTCGAAATCACTTCTATCTTTGCTTTGCTAGTTGTTCGTTCTATTGCCATGCTGCGCTACCTACCACTTGCTATATCATGCCTCCCATATTTCCATGTCAGCCTCTAACCATCCTTTCCTAGCAAACCGTTGTTTGGCTATGTTACCGCTTTTGCTCAGCCCTTCTTATAGCGTTGCTAGTTGCAGGTGAAGTTGAAGTTTGTTCCATGTTGGAACATGGATGTTGGGATATCACAATATCTCTTATTTAATTAATGCATCTATATATTTTGGTAAAGGGTGGAAGGCTCGGCCTTATGCCTGGTGTTTTGTTCCACTCTTGCCGCCCTAGTTTCTGTCTTACCGGTATTATGTTCCTTGAGTTTGCGTTCCTTACGCGGTTGGGTGATTTATGGGACCCCCTTGACAGTTCGCCTTGAATAAAACTCCTCCAGCAAGGCCCAACTTTGGTTTTACCATTTGCGACCTAAACCTTTTCCCCCGGGTTTTCGCGAGCCCGAGGGTCATCTTATTTTAACCCCGGGCCAGTGTTCCTCTGAGTGCTGGTCCAAACTAGAGCACCGTGCGGGACCGTCCCTTGGAAACTTGGGTTATGTTGGTACCTGTACGCTTCGCTTATCCGGTGTGCCCTGAGAACGAGATATGTGCAGCTCCTATCGGGATTTGTCGGCACATTCGGGCGGCTTTGCTGGTCTTGTTTTACCATTGTCGAAATGTCTTGTAAACCGGGATTCCGAGACTGATCGGGTCTTTCCGGGAGAAGGTTTATCCTTCGTTGACCGTGAGAGCTTATGATGGGCTAAGTTGGGACACCCCTGCAGGGTATTATCTTTCGAAAGCCGTGCCCGCGGTTATGAGGCAGATGGGATTTTGGTAATGTCCGGTTGTAGAGAACTTGTCACTTGACCCAATTAAAATACATCAACTGTGTGTGTAGCCGTGATGGTCTCTTCTCGGCGGAGTCCGGGAAGTGAACACGGCTTGAGTTATGGATGACGTAAGTAGGAGTTCAGGATCATTTCTTGGTCATTACTAGATGACGACCGTTCCGTTGCTTCTCTTCTCTCTCTCTTTTGCGTATGTTAGCCACCATATATGCTTATTGCCTGCTGCAGCTCCACCTCATTACACCATCCTTTCCTATAAGCTTAAATAGTCTTGATCTCGCGGGTGTGAGATTGCTGAGTCCTCGTGACTCACAGATTCTACCAAAACAGTTGCAGGTGCCGACGATGCCAGTGCAGATGATGGGATCGATCTCAAGTGGGAGTTCGATGAGGAACGTGGTCGTTACTATGTGTCTTTTCCTGATGATCAGTAGTGGAGCCCAGTTGGGACGATCGGGGATCTAGCATTTGGGTTATCTTATTTTCATTTGGAGACCGTAGTCGGTCTATGTGTGTATTTTGGATGATGTATGAATTATATTTATGTATTGTGTGAAGTGGCGATTGTAAGCCAACTCTTTATCCCATTCTTGTTCATTACATGGGATTGTGTGAAGATGACCCTTCTTGCGACAAAACCACAATGCGGTTATGCCTCTAAGTCGTGCCTCGACACGTGGGAGATATAGCCGCATCGTGGGCGTTACACAAGACCCATCCCTTAGCTTAGCATAATGATCGTTAAGTTTTATTGCTATTACTTTCTTCATGGCATATACATATTCCTTTGACTATGAGATTATGCAACTCCTGGATACCGGAGGAATATCCTATGTGCTATCAAACGTCACAGCGTAACTGGGTGATTACAAAGATGCTCTACAGGTATCTCTGAAGGTGTTTGTTGGGTTGGCATAGATCGAGATTAGGATTTGTCACTCTGAGTATCGGAGAGGTATCTCTGAGCCCTCTCGGTAATGCACATCATAATAAGCCTTGCAAGCGATGTGACTAATGAGTTAGTTGCGGGACTCGCCGGTAACGAGATTGAACTAGGTATGAAGATACCGATGATCGAATCTCGGGCAAGTAACATACCGATGACAAAGGGAATTACGTATGTTGTCATTGCGGTACGACCGATAAAGATCTTCGTAGAATATGTAGGAAGTAATATGAGCATCCAGGTTTCGATGTTGGTTATTGACCAGAGAGGTGTCTCGGTTATGTCTACATAGTTCTCGAACCCGTAGGGTCCACATGCTTAATGTTCGATGACAATTTCGTATTATATGAGTTATGTCATTTGGTGACCGAATGTTGTTCGGAGTCCCGGATGAGATCACGGACATGACGAGGAGTCTCGAAATGGTCGAAATGTAAATATTCATATATATAGGACGATGATATTCGGACACCGGAAGTGTTCTGGGGGAACCGGGTACATATCTGGTCACCAGAAGGGGTTCCGGGCATCTCCCCATCAACTACATGGGACTAATGGGCCAAGAAGGGGACAGACCAGCCCCTAGGGGGTTGGTGCACCCCATGTATGCCGAAATAGTGGGAAGGAAAGAGGAAAAGAGGGAAAGGAAGGGGAGGGATTCGGCCTCCCCCTTCCTTCTCTCCTCCCTCCTCCTTCGTCCCTCCTCCGGATGAATATGGAAGGGGGGAGGCCAAATTGGGAGGCGCCCAGGTAGGATTCCTCCTACTTGGGGCACCCCCTTGGCTGCCTCTCCTCCCCTCCAACCTATATATATGAGGGGGGCACCGCTAGAACACACAATATTGATTCCTAGCCGTGTGCGGCGCCCCTCTCCACAGTTTACGCCTCTGATCATATTCACGTAGTGCTTAGGCGAATCCCTGTGCGGATCACTTCACCATCACCGTCACCACGCCGTCGTGCTGATGAAACTCTCCCTCGACACTTTGTTGGATCAAGAGTTCGAGGGACGTCATCGAGCTGAACGTGTGCATAACTCGGAGGTGTCGTACGTTCGGTGCTTGATCGGTCGGAACGAGAAGAAGGTCGACTACATCAACCGCGTTGTCAAACGCTTCCGCTTTCGGTCTACGAGGGTATGTGGACACACTCTCCCCCTCTCATTGCTATGCATCTCCTAGCTAGATCTTGCGTGAGCGTAGGAATTTTTTTGAAAGTGCATGCTACGTTTCCCAACATATATATGTGGGGAGGGGCGCCTAGAACATACACCA
>NC_057799.1:125843514-125860310 GCF_018294505.1 Triticum aestivum
GCCTCCAGTCATATCTTCGTAGTGCTTAGGCGAAGCCCTGCGTGGATCACTTCACCATCACCGTGACCACGCCGTCGTGCTGAAGGAACTCATCTTCCTCGACACCTTTGCTGGATCAAGAGTTCGAGGGACATCATCGTGTTGAACGTGTGCAGAACTCGGAGGTGACATACGTTCGGTGCTTGATCGGTGGGAACGAGAAGAAGTTCGACTACATCAACCGCGTTGTCAAACGTTTCCGCTTTCGGTCTACGAGGGTATGTGGACACACTCTCCCCCTCTCGCTGCTATGCATCTCCTAGATAGATCTTGCGTGAGTGTAGGAATTTTTTTCAAATTGCATGCTACGTTTCCCAACAATAAGGTGTTGGAGAAGGCTTGCGATCCATAAAGTCGAACCGGCTCATGAACTTCCCGCCGCCGCAATGCGGCACGCGGTCGCCCGTCCCACTCGACACCACTCCGGATCGGGAGAAGGACCGGCCTCACCCCTTCTCCTCCAGCGCCAGCTCCGTCGACGTGGTGCTGGGTGCTTGTGCCCGCGGCTCTCGTGCGAATGCCGGAGTCAGAGGCCAAGGCCACCTGCTGCAAGCGGCAGCGGCCCGCGGCAGAGGCCAGCTCTTCCCACCAATGTACCCACTTTGTCCCCATCGATTCGGAGGAGGTGCTCCTCCACGAGGTCATGCGTCGTTTGCTGACCACAGTGGAGTCGGGTGCTAGGCATCTCCAGCACAAAAATACGAAGGCGCTCTTGCTCGGGCTCAAAGCTTCGGAGCGCCTTGCGAGGAAGAAAGAGACCGTCATGGCCAAGGCGGCCAGCCATGCGAAGGAGTAGGCTGCGCCATCCGCCACCTCTCTGGCACATCTCATCGGCGCACCAGCACGGACGACAACAATGATCCTCCCGCCGCGAACGCGTACATGGAGGAGATGGACGGCCGAGCCCATGACCGCAAGGGCCTAAAATGGTGATCTCCACCTCTCCTCATCGTCTAGCTAGTTGTATGTATATGTCAGTATCTAGTAGAATCCGACGAACTATGTCTTTTGTGTCCGACGAATTACGCCTGAATCTATCTATATTTCTCTTCAATCTATTGTGAAGTTTTTTCGTTACTTCTCCTTTTCTTCTTCTTTCTCTTCACATCATTCAAATACTCATCAACATGAAGCGCTCGCCACACCTGCCATATGGTAATCTATTGTGAAGTTGATCCACGTCGTTTACATTGTTGCATGCATTGTATATAACTAGATGCATACCCCGCGCGTTGCTGCGGAACATCTATTAGGCTTGTAAATGCTAAATGGCTTGGTTTTCACTCAATAGTATGTTTGAGGAAAGAATGCTAAATACATATTCAGTGAAAAAGCTGAAGATTGACATAACACGTTAGTGGAGTTTTCGTTCAATAAATAGTGCAGAATTGCAGATACATCAAGCAAATGAAATTAATTTTCAGCAATGGGCCATTATATCAAGCAGACACAAACATAAGTCAAATGAAACTATCAATTCTAGCTTGAGAGTATTATAACCATATTCTCTCGACCTCGGGTGGTCACACATGATAGTTTTAGACTAGCGCTTAAAATTAGTTCACACCATCACTCCACCGGGGAGGGCAACCTGTGGAGATTTATTTTAGTCTTTCTTTATGATGAATAGAACACAAATTAAAAACAATCAACACCTTAGGAAAGATAAATAAAAAATCTCCAAGTGGACCAGCAAAATTCATAGAGCTCTGTTGCAACTCCTAATGAGCAACTATGCTAGTTGATATATTGATCTTCAATTTGGTTGAATGCTCGAGATAGTTGAAAGTGTAAAATTTAACTGAGATGCAGACAGAGCACTACCATGGAGACTGAAGGTGACGAAACTGACAAAACCTGTTGGTGGTGGCACCAGCAAGATACTGTTGCTCTTTCAAAATATGGGCTGCACACATAGACGACTTTGCTAGAACCTTGATAAGGTTGCCTGCATGTGCTATTAGTAAGTAGGAGCGGCAGAAAGTGTATAAACAACAGGGAGTTAAAAATGAATCGAAATAAAATGTCAAGGAAACCACCAACTTCCAAATTCTTGGGTTAGGCTGTGTATACTATCACTGTATATATGGAGTAAGTTATAGGCTGGTTGAACAATACAAATATATCTTCAGCGAGGAAACATAATCATAACGGACAAAAGTGTAAGCACTTACAGATTTTGTTTCTGTAATATGAGGATGCATCGTTCCCTGTAATTTTCTCAAACAAAACATTAGCTTGCTGAAAGATGTGACATGCCGATAAAATTAGAACAAACCATCGCAACACAAACTTGGGGTAAATTTTGGTATCAAGTCATTGCAAGTCTGTAAAGCGGAAAGGTATTTGCAAGTTGCTCTGCAACTTCACACTAAAGCCAGAGTCCATGTAGTTGACTCGACAGCATGAACCCGCCATAATTGACCTCGCCTTCTAGCAGCGCGACATGAACATGTCTGCATTAACGGACCCGCAGTCACAGCATCCAACAACGCCAGCAGGCTGAGGTATACGGTCCTTGACGGCAAAGCCACCGTCCACTGCCATGCTGCCACTCGCAATTGCCTTATAAGGAAACAAATTGTAGCCAATATGTTTAGACAAATACATTGCATGGAAATCCATGGAAGAAATTCAAGCAAAAATTCCCACAAAGCAAATTGAAGAAATATAACCAATTCAACCAAATTTCCGCAGAGCAAACTAAGAAAATGACTCGTATATTCAAGCGTTAGGTTCAAACAAAACGTACAGTATGCAGTGAAATAATATACTATAATCTAATTCCTGCTTGGACATAAGTTAGATATGCAGTATACAATATATAGTAAGAATGGAAGGACATGTTCTATCTGAGTGCATCGGCGCCCAGATTGAGCCGCACCTTGACGCAATTGGCTGGAGTCCCGTACTCTCGTGTGGCGGTCACCTATACTCTCTCACCTGTCGATCCCCGCTAGCTGGTACCCCATCCTCACGCGGCCGACGTGACTCAGAGGCTGAGTGAGGAGGGCATGGGCTGCTGCTGACCTAAAGGTCATGCCACCGTGAGCACATCGTGCCGGTATGGATGGCCGACTTGAGCGGCAGCAGGCTCAGGATGTGTAGCCTCTGCACATCAGGGACCTCGAAGATGCATACCTCTCACCCCACCGAGCAGGGTTGGCCGCTCCCACGGCGAGACTTCCCGGCCTTCTGTTGAGGCACCCGACATGCGACGGCACGGTGATCAGCAAGACGATGTGGGCGCAATGGAATCCGCCGCGAGGTGCTCTTCTTCCAGGGCGGGGGGCCAGACGATGGGGAAGCCGGGGGCAGGGCGGGGATGGGCACCTGCAGATCTCGTCGCAATGGGGGACGCCCTTGCCATCGTACCTTGTCAACTGGCATGCGGTCGAGAGAGAAATACCAGATTGTAAGGCTGGTCACAATAGGCAAGAACATAAGCTAAGCTAGTAACTTACACACTTCCCTAGACTATATTACTACCTTCATAGTGGGTAGGAACATCTATGTAGTGTCATGCAACGATGTATTTATTAGGTTATAGACTCATTGTTTCTTGAAGTGTGATGTTCTGGTAACTTAGCTAGTAGTTACCACAAGCACCTCTCTCTTCATTAAATATGTGTCACATAAGCAAAGTTGTATTGAAGTGTGTGATGTTACTCCGAAGTTCCTTCCCATTATGACCAGCCTAAGAGAAACTGAATCGACAGAGTAATTGTGTAGTGGGATTTGATGGACATTGGAGAAGATGAAGTGGAAGGGGAATCCGTGGCTGTGGGGAACTGGTGAGGCATGCAGGATGAGCCGCTGCGGGTGAGGGAAAAAACAGGGTTTTTTTTCAACCGATGGGAATAAAACTGATTGGGTGATTTTGGAAACTCAATAATGACGTGGCATATTGCTGACGTGAACAGTCTGCATGGTGAAAGAATAGAGAGAAGTGAAAAGCAACTTCTTAAGAATGGTAGATTGGTTATTCAGATATAGGGACTGCAGTTATGGACAAGGCGAGTTTTTTCGTTGCTACTTCTCCTTTTCTTTTTCTTTCTCCTCTCAACATCAAAATACTCATCAACATGAAGCGCTCACAACACCTGCCATGTGAAGTTGGTCTACGTTTCCGTTGTTGCATGCATTATATAGAATTGGTTATTCGGATACGGGGACTGCAATTGTGGACAAAGGGAAATGCGGATTGCCCGATCACTGCGAGCAAGAGCGTCCGGACACGTCCACAAACGTGGTTGTAGATTCTTACTATAGCTTGGATCAGAAAAGAATGTTGATGATGTTTACAAATCTAGTCAGTGGTCAGAGTTCTGACATGTCTTTAAGCCGTACACGGGCAAGGTGACATAGATTCAGTTCCGATTGACACAAACTCCAAAAGAATGTTGCATTGCTACTCTATCAAAAAACGTCTTATATTTTGAAACAGAGGGAGTATGTGTTTAATCAAATGAGACATGTTATTATTCATCATTTTCAGGCCTCTTTACTCTGCACGTTTCTTGCACACAAATACGAAAAACATGGTGAAATAGCAAAATGATAGAAGTGCATAAACAAAGAGCTGGGAACAGAAGAAATGAGCTTATTTGTTTCACCGGATTGTAAAACAAAAGCCTGTGGTGGATGTTTGGATTACTATGGAACTTTCCTGCTACAAAGTTATAGTGGAATGATTCCCACAAATCAAACAAGCAATATAGGAAATATTCTTGAAGGACTGCAATCATTCGATAATCCTTTAAACCAAAGAAGTCCTGGATGGAAGCAGTTTCAGAAACAAAGATATTGCCTTGCACAATGCACAGCTTCTAAGGAAAGCTGCAGGTTTTTGCACAGCAGGCGCAAAAAAACAAGAAACCATATTGGTAGCAACAGTCATAATAATAGAACCAAATGGTTGAGTCAACAAGATTACCCTATACTTAACCGTCATACACCAAGGCCAGATTTTCAACATTCGGTACTAGTTCCAATAAATTGCAAATACTTGAATGAAGCCAATTCAACATTGTACAGAAACTCGGGAGTTGAAGGCCGAGCCAGGCTCAGAAATATATATGTGTCATTCCATACACAAATGCAGCAGCATCACAGGATGGAGAACAACCTCAAAATATATTCACAGCTTTGGCTTCTTCAGGTGGAATGGAGCAGAACAACCACCTGAATTAATTGTTTGAAATGATCTTCAATCCATCAAAGACCGGAATTGCATCAACAGAAAAACTGGTGGAAAACAGCAGGGTGCTCTAGATGTTCCAATTATTATGCAGCTTTATCTAGAAAGAGAGATTCAATTTATCAGAGGCAAGCTAACCGCACATTTGTAGTCAACATCATGAACCAGATTCCAAGATACAAATGATTGTATTCACTATTCAGTATTGCCATTAACATTAGTAAAACTACACTATGTAGTTAAATACACAAATATGACAACATAATGTATCCATGCAAGTATAAGGAAAAACATGATAGAATAATATTCCCAGGAAAATATTCCCATGGAGTACTACTTACCATCATCAGCAATTTCACTTGTGCAGCTGGCATCAGAACTCTGTACTTCTGGGGAATATTGGTCCAGAAACAATTCGATTGTCCTCCAGTAGCGGTCCCCTCCAGAAATCCAGGTATCCATATGCATACCATTGAGAAAATCAACAAACCTACAATTCCTGTTATGTTCAACAGCTTTGTCATACAGCATCCTCATGTGTGAAGGGGGAACCAGTTCATCTTGCAATCCAGAAAGGAAGAGAATGGGCTGTTTGACCTGCATTGACATGCCAAAACTCAGGCAACGGATAACACAAACCATGGGGCTAAAATAAAGATCTGAGAACTGCAGAATGGCATAAATAGATTTTGAAAACTTACGGCTTAACAGGTTATGATTATTTCCGATGAGGCGGACTAAAATAAAGATCTGAGAACAGCAGAATAGCATAAATACAGATTTGAAACCTTACAGCTTAACAATAATATAGGTTTCATTTCGGTGTAATCTTTTGAATACAAAGTCCAAAGGAGTAAAAACAAACGGTTTGAATCAAAAACAGATCAATACTATATTTTTTTTTCCAAAGATTAAAAATAAGAATACGGAAGTTGTAACCAAGGATGAAAACAACAGCGTATAAAATGTTGATTCAAACCAAACCCCCAAAACTCACCTCTGCAACAACATCAAGTGTACTCCATGGAGAGCGAACAACGCAGTTAAGAAGTTTTGGGCCTTTGGCAGAACTACCGCCTATGAACCATCTTAAGAAGGGCAGCATGATACCAGCCATATCCAATATAGATGTAAACGTATTTTCCAATATTAGAGCAGACACCTGCAACAAAGAACAACATCTAGCAAGATCATTATCAATTGCAAAGGCCAAAGCTTAACACACTTCTATAGATGTTATTAGCTTACCAAAATATGACCTAAATCATGTTGCCCTAACCACATGACTGAGTTCCCAACAGTAAAATCTAAGAGCCTGCTTTATTAAGGCTTCCTATGTTGATGAAAAAAGTGAAGTGTTGGTTGGACGTAATTTCCTTTAATGGGCGAACGAGGTCTGGAAGCTGTTTTTGAGTATTTAAGTTACTAGCAAAAGGGCCCGTGCGTTGCAACGGGTAGAAAATAGATAAATATGATCCTGGAGGAGAAGTGCTACTATGACCTAGGTCTTTGGAGGGAGATTAGTAGGAAGGTTTTATATGTGAAAATGTATGTTTTTTCAAGAAATGTGGTTGGTACTTGTGAGTACTTTTAATATTTTTTTGTTAGTTGCAAATTTGTTTGAGTGGTAAATTATTTTTCAGATTTGTGAACTAATTATCAATGTCTTCTGTCCATGATGAGCAGGCTAATTTTTCGTTAGAGATCACCTTCTCATCGGCATCTGTTTTACTTGTATATCACAGATTCCCTTGCATGGTACAGACCTGTAATGCATCGTGATAGTTTTTCCTAATCATTTTGAGTTTGTTTTTTGTCATGATTCAGACCGAAATCTGACATCAGAGACACTTTTTTAATTAGGTTCTGAAATATGTTCCGATTGGGAAACAATACATATGGAACTCAATCATTAGCAGTTCTGTTTTGATATAATGTGCCAAAACACTTGTTTATCAGGAATCTAGCTCCATGTAAGCATGCAAAGTTGAATTTATTTCCAAAGCAGAAATTGTAGAAAAAAAATTCTATGTTGGGAATTAGCCAGATTTATGAACACACTTCAGAGATGATTCAGCAAAATCTGAATAAGTATGAAGATACTTTTTTTTCCTTCTCTTATTTTTACCAATACTACTTACTCGATCGGTCGGACACTGCTCACTCGATCTAGCGCGATTTTGCTTTATGCACAGGCCACAGATCTTTATTAAATATGAAGTCTGCTTCCCATTTTAGTACATGGTCCTCCTTTAATAAGCCTCTTCTCTTCTTTCCCATTTGCACATAGTACATGCATCCATTTTATTTTAGTAACAACTGCTACTCCTTAAAGCCTCTTCCATTCTTTCCCATTGGTACATGCGTCCGTTTAATTGTAGTAACAACATTACTCCTTTAATAAGCCTCTTCTCTCATTGGGTCGTGTAACCATATCAGCACATGAGGAAGTTAATTCCTTTTGATCATTAGATTTTATAGTTTGGGACTCATTCTGAAAATCGTCTCCTCATCCTGTGCTTAGAGCTTCCGGAGCCGGCTTATTGAGTTGATGGTACCCAAGTAACAGGAGACGTATATAAATCAGTGGGGTTGGCTTTAAGGGGGCAATGTGGTACAATTTAATAGAAAGAACACCTTTGTCATGCACACCTGCTAGTCTAGATTAGTTGGACTCTACCTAATCTGCTAGATGGGAGGTCGAGGGATCAATACCTCACCGCAGCAAATATTTTTTAAATTTTTTTTGTAGGCCTAGTAAAGCGAGTGACCTACGAAGGATCAGGCCCAGCGAAGCGCTGCAATTTTGTAGGCCCAATTAAGCTAGCGATGGATGAAGGATCTAGGCCCAGCGAAGATGTACGGAAGCAAGGTCGTACGAGATAAAAAAGGATCGAGTCAAGGAGAGTACGACGGACGGACCAAAATTTTGGAACGTACTTAGCGGACGAAAATTACGGTGGTAAGAAGCAATAGCCCCTTTATTATTAGGTAAAGATGGAGCTCTGGCCAATCTAGATGGAAGGGGACAGAAAGATCTGGGTCTGTTTTTTCTTTCTTTTCAAGTAAAAATTTCTCTCCTATATGCTATTGAGTCTGACTCATAGTGATCATTTCTCTTTAGCAAAGAATAACCTTGGTTATCAAAGGATTGAACAACCGGGATCCATTTACTTATGATACCTAGTTGGCATTGATAACCAGGGTCTAATGAATTATGAGTTTAATAGATCCTCTTTAGCAGAAAGACGTATATTCCTTGCTCATTATCAGACAATCACTTATTCCCAAACCTCGTGTGGGACTAATCGTTTTCATTTACCATCTCATGGAAAACCCTTTTCGTTCCGCTTAGCCCTATCAGGTATTTTAGTGATAGGTTCTGTAGGAACTGGACGATCCTATTTGGTCAAATACCTAACGAAAAATTACGATTTTCCTTTCATTAAGGTACGAGGGCTTCTTATTCCACAAGAACGAAAGCACCTTTTCATTCTTTCATATACTAGGGGTTTTTACTTGGAAAAGGCTGCCTTACAAAAACTAACATCATTTGATTTTCAGCATAGATCAAGACTGTAACCACCTATCTGCTGTCAACAATGGTCATGATCATGTGTCATCACTTGATTTTCAGCATACAGTAACAGTCTTAACATTCTTCACAATCTTCTGGCAAGATCCATAGCAGAATAATCTTGTAATAGAAGGTAATCTAAATCATAACTACATGAAAATCTAAGTCAATTTTATGAACATATGCATGTGTTGAATGTTGATCCAATGAAATTTGTTCGAAAATAGAAGTGCAGTGGAGGATACTGCCATCACAAATCCAACGGCAGAGAGATCAAATGAACCTATTCTCACTTCTCTACAGCAATGCATAGACAAATCAGTTTACAATGAGTACCTTGTCAGGATTGTTTTTTGCAAGAACTGCTCCAACAGCACCTCCTAAAGATCTCCCAAAGATAACTATCCTGGATGTGTCAATGTCCTTCCTCTGAAGTAGATGATCAAGTGCGGCCTATCAAAAGAGAGAACTGTAAGAAGAGTAAACAAAACCACAAAAGTGAGAACAAAAACAAAATGCACGAAACAACAAACCTGTGCATCTTTTGTGATGCCACTCTGAGAAGGATAACCTTCGCTCTCACCATACCTACAAACATGATCAAAGTTCAGGTTCACTAATAAATGAAAGAAAGTTAAGACATTTCCATCACATATGATACTGAGAGCTTCAGGAAAGAAGAATGAAACAAAGATAGTATAACTGGTTTATACTGTGGAGAACCATACCCTCTATAAGAAAGCATAAACACATTGCACTGTAGCCGCTGCATCATTAGTCGAACGCATTCCAAACGATGTGCAATATCTATAACGAGTGAAGGATTTTAACAGAGTATAGCTTCAACACAATTTGTCATCAATGAGATACAATTTTATGAATTTTCATGTCCATAAAAAGAAATTCAGGATACTGCCAGCATTTTCCTGGAAGAACAGAATGGTCGGACCTGCATCAGGAAAACACTATGAAACAGACAACAATGTGGGAACAAAACAATGTGAAGTTGAGAACAAACTGAAGATTGAGCACAGTAGTTCCTAAACATGAATATGCTATAACAATCTCATGCTATCAGTGATGTAGGAAATGGGAGAGGACTGAAGCTCTGAACATGACTTTTTTTGTTTTGTGAAATGCTCTCTTGAAACTTTTTGTGCTCATATAATTATCAAGCATCACGAACACCTAGTTATAGAACAATATCAAGACTGTAACTTCTCTCCCTAACCTAAAAATAAATAAAAACACCAGCAAATGATGTGGCCAACAGATATAGACAAGAAGAAGTGTATCTCATTTGATGCATAGACAAGATCAGCTAGAGTACTAGATACAACTAGCTAGAGGAAACTAACGCATGCATACAAATTCTAATTTCGCAGATAGTTGGCCAGCTGGTCCAGTTACACATCTGGGGCCAATGAATAAAAAGCGAAGGGGACTAGGAGAAAGTAGGTTCGACGCAGCGCTGAGCCGGTTTTGAAGGGAAGAGACAAATGTATTGACATGCCAAAGTATTTTGAACGTACACGTGGCAATTGCATATTTCTCGTCCACAGATCACCGCAAATATTTCCCATCTCTTCCTGCATTGAACCAAATCATGGTTCACGTGAACTTTTACGTAATCATGCATGCCTTTATATATGGTGAGAAAGCTTATTGGGTATACTTTCTAAACTTGCACAACTTTTAAAACTAACCCATAGAGATATACAGTAGAAAACCAAATCAACAACCATGAAACATAGTGATGTGATGCAAATATATAACCACATAGAGACAAAGAAAGCAACACGTCACAATAAAAAGCTAAGTATGGAAACAAAAATTGTGGAATCTAACCCTACCGTGTGTTGAACGTTCATAACATCTCTACGGTCTATTGAACACAAATAGCACATCAGAGAAATATTATACTAAGCACCACATACACCAGCGAGTACCGACTAGAAAATCACAATGAAGCTGGAACTTGATAAACCAATTCCAAATTTCCAATTGAAACTCATTGTGAGATCGGCCAATCAATCCTGAATCCACACACAGAACTACAGAGAACTGTGCAATAAAAACAAGGAACCCTATAGATCAATTAAGAACATATGACATATCCACGCAGGCAGCGGCAGTAAAGTTCAAATCCTATTAGCCACAAAAATCATAAACATTGGGCATTTCTTAAGTGAACGCCGTAAACCCTACCCAGATCCACGGACCCATGTCCCGATCAAGGGAGCTAAGAGATGAAGCGACGCCACTATCTAGCCACGCAATTCGGGTCAAAACGAATCCCTCGAGTACAGACTCGAAGAGATCCACCACCTGACGCTCCAATAACCCGAAAACTTCCTGATACCGATCGAGTCACTGGACACGGGGGGAGGAACCAACAAACAAACCGGGAGAGGTTGGGGAGGGTCGGGGACTGGGTGGTACTTGCCTCGGCAGGTGGGAGAGTGGCGGAGGAACCAGGAGTGGAGGCGCACGCCGTCGGCGGCGCGGAGCCAGACGTCCTCGTAGATGAGGCGGAGGCGCGAGGGCTTGATGGGGTAAGCGCGCGGGAGGCCAGGGAGCACGGGCACGTAGACGAGGCGCTCCTGCAGCGCCACCAGCGCCGCCAGGCCCACCACCGCCATGCCCCCTGCGCCGTACACCAGCGCCTTGAGCCACCCCACCATCTCCGCCGCCGATGGGTGGGAAGGGCTCCGTCAGGCGGGTGGTGGTGGTGATGGGCGCGGTCGCCGCTGCTCTTTGACTCGCGTCGTCGGTCGGGGTCGAATTTGGGTTTAGTCGGACGGGACCGGGCCTGCTTCAAGCCAGAGCTCTTGTGCGGCTAGGCACGTCAGAGCCTCTATAGCCTGACCACTCAAACCCCCATTAGACTAGCCACTCAAACCCCCCGACACCATACATATGTTACTCCTCATTATGGGTTGAAGCAACACTTCATTTATTAGGTTGTAAACTTATCTTGTCTTGATGTGTGTGATGTTACTCATATTATTAGTAACTAGCTATGTTATCACATGACTCTCTTTCTTCATTAATTATTTGCCACATCATCTACTTTGCGTAGATATGTGTGATGTTACCATCTATGTTACTTTCACTGTGGGTAGTCTAAGCTTCGGACGAACAACTCTGTCACCGCCGAATCATATTGCCCCCCAACCGGCTCCCTTATACCCACTCCGAATGGTTCGGCTAACCGGCACCCCTCAATGGATGTCGAAAGAAAAACGACACCCCTCAAACAAAGCTCATATGTGTGGCGGAAATAAGGTGGCCCAGACATGCGTGGACGCGTCTGTCACGTCAGACTGACGGGCGAGACTCACGAGGAAACCATTGTTCCACCGGAGTTCACCAGTCCGCATTCATGTCGCTGCTTCGGCGTCACCCGAGGGACCAAACCCGGCTATTTAAACCGGACGACGAGGGTAAACCCTAGCCGCCCCATTTTCTACCCTCCCCCACCTCCGAGCTGCTACCGCGACCTCATGTGCACACCAGCCCGCTTCAACCTCGCCGTCCGCCGTCCCCCATGGTACGCACCAAGGTCACCTACTACAAAATGCTGACCCCGAGGCGTCGGGCGGAGATCCAGGTGGAGATGCATGATGTCGAGGCACGCCATGTTGCCCGCATTACAGCCGACCTATCTTCGAACTCTCTAGAGGAGGCGAAGCAGGAGGAGAAGGAGGCAGCGCTGGAACAGGAGGAGGGACGGAGGCGATGGAAGAGGGGGAGGCACCAGAGGAAGAGGGGGTGAACGAGATGCAAGAGGGGAGGTACCGAATGAGATGGAAGAGGGGTGAACAAGATGGAAGATGGAGGCGTCGAAGCGGTAGAATTAGGTCCTTCAAGTTGATGGAGATGGCCACCGTGATGATTTCCCCCTCTCGCAAAGTACTGGAAAAGGCCTTCAGATTGGATCGTCGTGGAACAGAGGTGTGGTGGGGCGAAAATAGAAGAATACCCCTTTTTATTAGGGTTTTCAAGGCGAGAGATAAATATGGTGTCGAGAGTGAAAGGATCGAGATGGACCTAGAGGGGGGTGAATAGGTACAATTACAAATTTTAATTGTTACGTAGCAATTTTTAGGCAATAATGCGAAATATGAAAGTGAGCCTAACAATTGCAAGTTTGATGCTTAGAGCTAAGCAAGATAAACAAGTGACACAAGCAAGTGAGTAAGCAAGCACAATATGATATAAGTAAAGGCTAAGAGACAAGTAACCACAAGTAGAGAGTTAGGGTTAGGAATAACCGCAACTCCGAGAGACGAGGATGTATGCCGATGTTCACTTCCTTGGAGAGAAGCTACGTCATCGTTAGAGAGGTGGATGTTACCACGAAGGCACACCAACACCACGAAGTCTCACCCTATTATCCCTTTGAGACAACACCACGAAGGCGTCTCTCAACCACTAGTGGTAGACCTTGGGGGTGGTCTCCATACCCTCACAAACTTTCCGGGGGAAATCACAATGGTCGATTCCTCGCCGAAGCACTCCTACCGCCTAGGAGTCTCCAACCTCCAAGAGTAACAAGATGCACCACAAAAACAAAGGGGGAATCAACTTTCCCTTTGGTGAATGTGTAGATCGAGCACTTCTCCTTTGCTTCTCAAAAGATCAAGAGCTTTGGGTGGCCAAAGAGGGAGATCTCCAAGAAATCGAGGTTTGAAAATGGAGGTGAGAGAAATGGAGTCGTCAAGTTCTTCGTGAGGAAGAAGAAGACTATTTATAGGTGGGGATGGAATCTGGCCGTTGGAGGCAGATTTCTGCGTAGCCCGGAAGTTCTGGACTCCGGAATTTCCGGCCAGGTTCCGGGCTACACAGGGAGTTTACATCAACTCAGTAGTACCCCGGAAGCTGTTGAAGCAGGGGACGGAAGTTCCTGAGCCCGGAAGTTCCGGGGGGACGGAAGTTCCGGCCAGGGTCCGATGAGGTTCCGGGCTACACAGAGAGATTGCACAAAAACGCAGTTTCTCTGGGTACCCCGGAAGCTTCCCGGATCCCTGCCGGACCTTCCGGTCCCCGGAAGTTCCGGCCTGTACAGAAGCTTTGCACTGTGAGATTTTGCAGATCAATGTGAGAAAGTAAGTTGATTCCCCGGATGGTTTTATGATGCACCCCCTCTTAATAGTGCGGCTGCCCTAAAGACTCAAGAAACAAGAAAACACTATGGAACTCCGCTTTTCTTGGCCACTCCGCCTTTCCTTTTTCAATAAGAGAGGGAAAAACCATCCATGCTTCACTTTAACTTAATCAGTGTTGTTTACACTGGAGCATGTGGTTAGAAACACTAATGAAGTTGTCATAGATGTCAAAAACAATTTAGTGCAGCAATGCACTTTCAATGTCCCCCTTTTTGACATAGATGACAACAATGCTTGAGAGGGTAAACACATAAAGTATATACAATATAAAGCAATTTCAATGAAAGGAAGGTACTCCCCCACAACCCATGCCTTATTTTAGGATTGCATTTGAATTAAATGTCATGGTTAGAAGAGAACTCCCCCTATCACTGTGCATGCCCACACAAGAATGATATATCGACATGGAACGTTTTACTAACCTTGTTTTTCATAGTGACGAGACAAATATAGATATATCACTGCCTGACAGATGTCTCTCACAATATGAGAATATAGAATATGCCATGTAACCCTTCTTGCCATAAAATGCTCACACAAAGATAGATAATTAACGGAACATAATAGGTTGAAATAATAAGATAAGATCCAAATGAGAGCAAAAGGTTCAACGTTTCACCAAGCAACATAAAATAGGCAGATAAACACTAAGCCATAAGCCCTATCAAGCACCACAACATCTCCCCCTGTTGTCACCAAGATGGCAAAAAGGAAAGATGGAGGAATCCATAAAACAACCCCTAGGAAAGAGATGCAGAGGGGTCGTTAGAGGACTCTCCAGAAGACCCTGGGCCGTGAGGGCAGTGAGAAGAGGCTTCATCTCCGGCTTCAACAGCAAACCAAGCAAACTTGGACTGGTATTTATCAAAAGGAGTCACATTTGACTCGGAACCGTGAGCAATATCCACGCCAGATGCACGCATACCATCCTTAAGAGCCTTCATGCCCATCTTCCTAGACTTGTTCTCCTCCCACTGCTTCTTGTGCATATCTTCCTGCAGACAGAACATGTTCTTGAGAAGACGCCAAAGTTTGTTGCTCCTCCTTGACCCGGAGTCACTAGGCTCCCCACGATGAAAAGTATGAGAGCGGGGGCGAAGCTCAAAGTGGTGTGGATCTCCAGCATGTAGCTCCTCTCCCTCATCATCATCTCCCTCGGTAGCAATCGTCTTGCCCTTCTTAACCAACAGGCTAACACCGGAGTGAACAGTCATACGCCGACCCGCAAGTGCATCAAGAGCAACCTCAGCAATCAAGGCAGTAATATAGGGAGCATAGATAGGAACCTTGCGGTTCATCACCACACTGTACATTTCATGCCACATAAAGTCCATCACATCAATGGGGCCCTGCTCGGTGTTGTGACAAGTGTAGTGAAGAAGGTTGATGAGGTGGCCACGAATCTTGTTCTTGTCGCCCACTTTGACAGCAAGAGTTTCCCGAAAGATCCGGTGCATGATGTCATAGAAAGGCAGAAGATCACCAACAGATCCAACTTTTCCGGATGGAGGATACAAATCATCCAAGTGAATAGCCTGAAAGACCCCTGAGGGAGTCCTGGACTAAGGGGTCCTCGGGCGTCCGGCCTGTTAGCCGTGGGACGGACTGATGGGCTGCGAAGATATCAAGACCGAAGACTCTCACCCGTGTCCGGATGGGACTCTCCTTGGCGTGGAAGGCAAGCTTGGCGATCAGTTATGAAGATTCCTTTTCTGTAACTGACCTTGTGTAACCCTAGATCTCTCCGGTGTCTATATAAACCAAAGAGCTTAGTCCGGATAGAGGGACACCCATTATCATAGTCATACAAGCTAGACCTCTAGGGTTTAGCCATACGATCTCGTGGTAGATCACTCTTGTAATACCCATATTCATCAAGATCAATCAAGCGGGAAGTAGGGTATTACCTCCATAGAGAGGGCCCGAACCTGGGTAAACATTGTGTCCCCTGTCTCCTGTTACCATCGACCTTAGACGCACAGTTCGGGACCCCCTACCCGAGCTCCGCCGGTTTTGACACCGACAACCCCTTTGTCGTGGATTTTGTAGCCACAGTCAACAGTAGTGTCAGTATACTCATATCCCAATAGACCGGTCAGCACTGAGAACGAAGCAGAGAACTTCTCCTCACCACTCATCCAAGTAAGAGTGCGCTGCATATCAGTCCCAAAATGCACAGTGGCATAGAACTGAGCCACAGGAGGTGGAGACACATCATGTTGAAAGCGCATGAGTGGAAGGAGGTTGAGCTTCACACACGTGCTCTGGATCCCATCAAAGTAAGCATGATTTGTTGGAGTCTTGTCAAAGTGAGCAATGTTGATACTTGTAACGCCCAGATAATTAGGCTATAGTAAAACTCTGCTAACGATGCCACGTCACCTCGTTTATTGTTGCTAATCATGTGTTAGTTCAGAATGTTTCAAATTCAAATTGAATTAATGACAAACAACCAAAGTTTCAAACGTTAAAACGAAAATGTTCGGACTGTGCCAGATATTGCATAAGTAACAATGGTGAAGAAAACACATTTTTAGAAAATACTTAAATGCTCTAAAATAAATAAAAAATAAATAAAAAGAAAAGAAAAAGGAAATTACAAAACAGAAAACTAAAAGGAAAGGAACCCCCCCCCCCACCGAGCCAACCGACCCAGCTAGCAGACAGGCCAGCCCACTGGCCCAGGCCGGCCCACCCCACTCTCCCTTATCCCCCTGGACCCAGAAACCCTAACCCACCGTCCACCACTCTCCCCCACTCGCTCTCTCCTCCCCCCGATCTAGATCGGGATCGAACCCAATCCTGTCAC